>NW_021135933.1:0-7290 GCF_004193835.3 Ostrinia furnacalis | reverse complement strand
GTCGAAAACCTAAGAGAGTCTATGTGCAACCAATGAAGCCATTAAATCAATAAAATCTTTTGTAGGTATTATTTCAGATTTAAAATCTAATTCTACTGGCCTATAATGCCGCCAAACGCACCGTACCTCGCGCGTGATTTTATTGTTTCTATTTGTTGCTATTTTTTTGTTAACAAGGACGGGGGAGGGGTCAAAAAATCATAAAATTCGTGTGACGTACTTTATGGATGGCCCCTTAGTCTAACGTCCAATTTGCATGTTCTCTAGAAAACGTAAGTCGCACTTCACGAAGGTATCGGAAAAGGTCTGGTTCTCGAGCTGGTCTTCGAGTATGCAGGTTATGATCCTCCATACTTCTTCTTATTGTTTGCTCACTGACATTCACTGGGCTTGCTGTTTGTAAACGCTGGCGTATCTCAAACGTACTGAGAACCCGATTTCTTGATATTGCAAGCACGATTATCGGTCATCGCGTGCTGACATACACCTTATTTCCCCACTTCTTGGTCTTCTTGTGTAAAAGGCGGTCTGGTCATGCCTTTTTAACGTGTATTTTAAGTTTGTACGCCATAAATTGAAAGTTTCAGCCATCTCCCGCTGCATACGCCCTTAACTTCTAAACAACACTATTTGAGCAACTTGAACTGGAATAATGGGCATTATTCTCAAATTATGGAAACGAGAATAACCCTAAGATTAATTTAAAAACAAAACACAAAACGCCAAACCCTTACAACATTTAATATCGAATTTAAACTTACCGTACTCTTTACGCTCCAACAACAAAATGCGTTTCTAGAGTCAAAAAAGTTAAACAGACGCATTTTTTATTAATCTAGCCTCTTAAATTAACAAAAACAAATGTTCTGTTAACATGTCATACGAAACTTAGGTACAACAGCTATTTGGCCTCAAATCTGGGTGTTTAGGACTGGGCCAAATTCCGTGCCGCTGAGTGTATTAAATAGTATTTCAAATCAAAGCTCAATTAGATTCAATTTTGGTAACCTGTCTGTAATGTTAAGGGTATGATTATTAATTAAATAAATAAAACCTCAAGTAGATTCAATTTCTTATTTTGTTGAATTCCAGTTTTAGTATAGTAGTAGACCAATTGCAAGGAAAAGTGGTCTGTAACAGTTTTAATAGTATACCAATCGAATGAAAAAATCAGGCCTCAAAATCAGAAGTAAGAGAGACAATACGAGTTGTAGAATAACTCTATGTAATTCTCAGTTGATATACCTTCCTAAATAGAAAAGGTTAGCAGTTAATAGCTCATCAGGTGACACACCTTAAAGGCTATTATTATCACCATGTTAACATTTACTAAATGTCAAATACTTCAATACATCTGCCTAGATGCAGACATTTTATGGTGTATTCCAATAACCAATAAATTCTTCTCGGAACATTCTTACCACTAATTGAAGGATATAAAATAAGTAAGTAGTTCGAATTATCAGAAATATCTACCATTGTGTTACAACTTCTGAAATGCTTATTAACCTTTGTTTTCTACCAATAAACCGAATCAAAATATTCGAGTTAACTCTACGAAGTGTTTGTACTAACTGTAACTCTTTATTACAGTGAAAAGTATAAAAACGCACAAAAATGATTATTCTAATAAATTGCAAAACGCGCTACTTACTTTAATCTATACCTCATACCTACTTCATTCAAGTGTATGTATGCTAGTATTAATTAGTATCTACCTACACGGAATTAATTTGTTAAAACAGTGTTTTTAAAAGTTAAAACAAGCCATGACAATGCTCATCCTGGCTTGCGTCATGTTGATAGGTTATCGGAGGAATACCTACTTTTATTTAGGTACTAGTACACACGGAACTCGGTTTATTAAACAAAGCGATATTAAAGGTGTTTTTAAAAATAAAAACAAGTCATGAAAACTCATCCTGGCGCCGCGATGATGGGCTATCGGTGGAATGCTGGCCTTTTAATGCCAAGGCTGTTGCGACGCGGGCAACAGGTTTAGACTAATGCAACAATCGAATTATGAAACAATGTTGATAAAATTGACAGAATGCAAATTTTTGCCTGAAATACTACCGATATGCTGGCGGTTAAAGCAAATGTAATTAATGCAAATATTATGAGGCAAACTTCATTGTCACAGTACCAAAATCGTTTGGTAAACACCCAAATATTACAAAATTAGATTTTATCGTGATTCGCTGTCATCGATAGACTTAAGCGCCCAAAACTTGACCGCACTAAAATATTCAGTTTTGGATAGATTTATCTTTCTAAGTCAGCAAACAATAAAATATTTACAAATAGTAAGTTACAAAATAGTAAAACTATTGAAAGTCTTAACAAAAGCCGAGTCAACAAACCCGGAAACGAATTCGTAATAATGGTATGTAAGGCCTTGGCGAAATAAAATTAAAAAGTCAGCACCTAAACTTTTAATTTTCACTTTACGCTTTGTCATCACACTATTCAGCCGATTTTTTAGCACCTAAACGTGCGGCTTTGTTAGCAAACCTTGTTTTATTTTGACAGCTGACGGTGAAAGTCATTGCATTTTTTATCTGTCCACCCGCCATATTCTAATAAACGTCAAAAATGCCGCCAAACTCTAATGAGTGATAAATACGAAATATACGTGATCCATTGCGCGGTGAAAGGGAAAAACGAATAATGTTTGTACAATAAACAGTCGATGGGCCAGTAGTTTTATTGTAATATCAACGGTGATGCTATATAGGTTTCTATGTCTTTGCCGTAGAGGTCGCTTAACTCACCTTTGGACTAGAAAACAGATGAAATGAGTATTCTTACGACTCATTAGAAAGTTATTTGAAACTATACCCTCGATTTTAAATTAACAATAACGCAACTGTTTCGAAATAAATGCTCGCAGCATTCAATATTATTGTCATTTGCATTTCGGATAGTATTATACAATGTTTGGTACAAATCTTAGATGTAGATTAGTTTTTTTTTAATTAGATCTAAGAATGCGATTAAGGTCAACAGGTTTGCGTGTTACTTTAAACATTATGGCATTATGTGCCCTAACATAGCAGCTTGTATCAGTATCAACTATGAACTTTTCGCTCTGCTCAGCTCAACTCGTGAATGTCAAAGACTTATTTAAGCTTGACAAAAACACACAACCGAATTTAATTTCAGAAACTCCCCCTATTTTTGAAGCCGGTTAAAAATTGAGTCACTGCATAACTAAATAAATATGTAAAATGCGGATGCAAATACATAATGACAACTTTTTAATATCACGATTAGAATTCAACTACAGCCTTTGAATGAATAAAGGTGACAGAATTTCTTCCACCACTTCTTTTCTCATCATCATCCGATACGTTGTCCCGAAGTGGTGGTAGAGTAACATGGTACAATATTTAAGACATAGGTATAAAGTGCCCTAGGTAAAGGTCCTACGTACTAACGTAACTTAGAGGTCTTTGTAAACGGCTAAACGTGGTCTTTAGAGCAAGAAATCAAATTTTTCACTTGCTTTCTTTACCACTCGCCCTTCTGTCACGGAGGCCTCGTCGTTGCAACAGAGGACGTCAATCAAAGGCCGCCCATAGCAGGCAGGTCCTATCTCGTTAAGGAGCGGGCCCATTCCAGGTTATTGCTTCTAACTGCCGTTCTGGTTCATTTACTTTTTTCTGATGTACGGTCAGCAAAACAAATGTAGGGTTTAGTTTTAATTAATTATTTTTTACTCTTAAAAAAGTAGGTACGTAACAGTCAGGTTGTAGGGGAAGAAATAATAAATGCGTAAATTGTGTAACAAGCGTTGAATTGTCCCTAACTCTTAAATAGGTATATTACAATTTTCAAATATATGAAAAAAGCCTCGACCACTAAGATACATAGTATGATAGATGTAGATGTAGATATATTAATAGACTAGCGCCCCGCTCATGCTTCGCACAGATACAAATACATAAAAACACCTTCCTCTTGAATCTTTAAAAAAAACCGCATCAAAATCCGTTGCGTACTTTATAGTTCTACGCAAACATAGGGACAGACAGAGAGGAAAGCGATTTTGTTTTAAAAATTAGGTAGTGTTTAACAATTAGGTTGGTACTATTCAATACCATTTGGAGACGGTGCCTCTACATCGTGTTACGTAAATAAGTTTCTTTATTTTTCTGTAAACGGTACTCTCTCATCTCCGGCAAAGGCGGAATCACTATTAAGCATAACTTTATGCCTGTGTCATATCACGTAAAACGACACAAAACGACTGCGTTAATGATAGGCAAAATATTATTGCTTATTTCAGGGAAGGCAAAGCAAAATCAAAAAGGCTCCTTCATATGTTATCTTAGAGATAGCGACGTAAGGTGTAAAGTAGAATAAGGTAAATTAAATGCATAATAATGCATATGCAATGAATTTTTCTGTTTAATTAACCAGGTTCTATTTAATTTTACGTAATCGTAAAATTATAGAGACTTTCGCGTACCAATATGTAGGTAACTAGATTTTAGTAAAAACATATCAATTTGGCGTCAGTTGCAATGCTATTTTGGGTATGAATTCCTTGGCACAACTTCTTGCATATAATAATTATTTTTGACGCGAAAATGAGCTTTCTCTCTACTGTATTTTTTGCATAGAAATTAATTTAAATTAGTCACTTGAGTAGGTGACATGTTGGTTACACACAGTCCTAATCCTAAGTATTTGTCAAAAAAAAATCGATGTAAGACTATTATGTGTACTTCAATATTGATAGGTGGTGTCATCTATCAAATCACAATAAATTAAACGCTTTAGTTTAATATGAAGCAACAATTCCGTATAATTTTAAGAATGGTATTAAAGTTTAATGCCTTCTAGTTATGCCTATAAAATCAGAAGTATATTTTACTGCTTGAAGTAAATACGAGTGAATTGACAATCGTAATAAAACTTGCGTAAACGGCATAATGCCTATTATTTAAAATAAATTAGTGCGAATGTTTAGCATAATGCCCGGGAAGTGGTTAGGTAGACCTTGTCATAGATTCAAGACCCGTTAGGGACTTGGCATCAGCGTGATGTGTCAAAGGTTTGTCAAAGTCGGTTAAAAACTTCAAAAAAAGGAGGAGGTTCTATGTTCGACTGTATGTATTTATTTTTTGATGAAAATTTTCGGCTGACTACTTATTGCTATCTACTTATGAATACCCACACGAAGTCTAGGCTTAATTGATTTAGAGCCTGTTTCATTCAACACTAGCTGATAAAGTCCCAGATATCCTAGTGAGATTTAATCTGTATGAGAATACTTTTAATTTCAGGAACCACTGAAACTAATCATACACAAAATAAGAACTTTAAAGCTGTAAAAGCTCTATTAATTGTCTGATAACAGTCATGAATATTATGTGTCATATGCACGAACGACGTACATTTTCTTATGTTTTATCGTTTGAATTCGTTTCAAAAATCGATTACGTATTAAGAAACCACACATTGTTACGTTTATATCATTGAAATTTTATAAATAGCACATAATATTATTGCACTAAGACTTAATGATTAAAGAATGTATAAAGTCGAATTTAGTCCATGTCTTTCCAATATTATTAATAATAATGTCATTGTGCCTCAAACATGTACCATGATGGCACGGGAAGTGGTTACCCATAGACCTTGTCACGGATTCTTGCGGAGTCCCCGTTAGGCGGCGCGGGCGCATCGAACGTGATATGCCACAGTTTGCTACACCGTCGCAGCCTTTCCCATAGATTCAATAAGTTTGTAATATCTGCATTAACTGCATATCTGCATATTGTTCTTGGTTTGGACGTCATTTGTTTCACAATTAAATAGACTGTTCTAAATTTAAAATCGACATTGCTTCTTCATTATACGATTTCCCATAGATCCAATAACTTTGTAATATCTGCATAATGTTCTTGGTTTGGACGTCATTTGTTTCACCATAAAATAGACTGTTCTAAATTTAAAATTGACATTGTTTGCTACTTCAACATACGATTCTACGCTTCTTCATTTTTGTGGCCAGCCTACAGAGTGAGCTACCCTATTATGTAAGACTTAATTGAATAGAATAATGAAAAATCACTCCTGTCCCATAAAAAAGTAACAAGTGAACTTGAATTTTTTCTCTTGCGTAAATTTTAAGTTATAGAGCACGCAAAAATAAATCAATTATCATACCTATCGAATAGGTCAAATCCTAGACCCAAATAAAGCAAAGCAAAAATAGGCAAACATTTCCACCTAGCGGGATTCAAACCTGCGTTTGTGGTATCAAAACTATTACGAACTAAATACTTTATCTAAAAATGTATTTGCACATACACACGCACAACATTACGAAACATTTAAGCTCCTTACCACGTTTCTATTTCACGGATCAAAATCAATTGAACCAACAATTATTGTAATTCACAAACACTTAGGCCATAACAACTATTGAATTGTGCATTAATTCAACACCTGCGAACCAAATCAGCGTTTGAATTCTCAGCTAATTACAAAATTCTCAGTTGCTACATCTTCGGATTCACCGGCCGAAGTATTTTGTTGCATCACGCACAGATAAATGTCAGCTGGGAACGAAGCTTTTGTTTATAACGCTTAGGCTGGGTTGCACCATCTTACTTTAACTTTGACAAACGTCAAAAATCTGTCAAACTCCATACAAAAACCACCGGTTATCGTTAAAGTTACGGTCAATTTTAGGTGGTGCAACTCAGCCTTAGTGTTTTGTTTTGAAGTAAACGCGAATGTTAATAGTTAATCAGAAATGTAATTTATGTTGTGCGTAAAGTAGATTAGCGTAGCGAAATTGGAGTGAAGTGTAGAAAACATTGTAAGTAATGGGAGAGTGAAATTATTAATGTAGGCACACATTTTCATCAAGTATTATGCGTTGTTTTTTGCGTTTATATTAATTAATTAAGGTTTTGTTTAATAAAAAAAACCTTGTGATTTTTTAGGAATTATATAAGTAAATGCTACAGCTTTTACTACGAAAGTACGAAAAACTAGCCCTTTTTCTCTTTATTAAATCTGATATTTATGCACACAATTTACTAATAATACGAACTCTAATCAATGGTGATTTTTAGTGTAAATATTTAAAAAATGCTATTTGTACACATTATCACACATTCGTTCGTTTTAGCCGAATGACATCCACTGCTGGACAAAGGCCTCCCCCAAAAATTTTTAAGACCGGTCCTGCGCCGCCCGCATCCAGGCACCTCCCGCGACCTTCACCAGATCGTTGGTCCACCTAGTGGGAGGTCTATCACATGGAGA
>NW_021135932.1:0-1004 GCF_004193835.3 Ostrinia furnacalis | reverse complement strand
TCCCTCGCCCGGCGTCCATGCTTCCGCCCATGTTGCGTACGCGTCGCCTGTGAAGAGAGGTTTCTCCGTTAAGCTAAGCGTCCACTTGTCGGTATCGTACGCAACGGACGCATCGTACAAAACACATCGTATCGGATGTGCGATGCGTACGATGCGGACAGATGGACGCACTTATATGAGTTTCTATATAAATAATACTACGATCCGTTGCGTGCGATACGTTCGATGCGTACATGTGGACGCTAGCCTTTAATCTTCTCTTACAACTTACAATATCCACGGAAAGAGTGGAGGTGGACCTATTCTATTTTGCTGGAAACACGGCATAAGAGACCCAGCGTAATGTGGTCGTCTCGCTAGTAGATACTTCCGATAAGCGCTAGCGTTCGACAGTCGCTCAGCATTGACATCACGTTATTTACCTTAGCAAATTTGTGCGCCGCGTCGATATTGCGCAGGCGCTAGCTGGTGCAACGATGACGCTTAAAAGGCTCAGTGGGGGGCCCCTAAATTCATTACTCCAATAGAGAAATATTAGGCAACGAGACCTCTAGTTCTCACCGCTGGATTTCTAGGAGATCCCAAGGTGTAAATTTTGTCTACACAGGATCTGTGTAAGCTTGAGCGCAAATAAATTCAACTAGTAAAGACCAAGTTTGTCCCACGGGAAAAGTTAAAACGTTATATTCGTTACCAGCGAAGTAAGCAGCTTAGCACTTTGTTGGACAGTACAATTTAAGAATTACTTCCCAAATGACACTACTTATTCACATACCTTGCCTTTGGGATCAGTTTCAATATTAAATTAATAAAAACTATGACGTCTGTCGTATCATCCTTTGCTACCTGAACGCTCGTGGACGTTACTGTCCATCAATGTGTAAGTGAAGGCTATTGTGGTATATGATGCTCAACCACAATAAGGAAGCTAGATGTTAGTGCTTCCTTCCGAGCGGGTGTTATGCTCGGGGACCAAGGTCCAATTTACACCATCTTGGTTTGTC
>NW_021135931.1:0-513 GCF_004193835.3 Ostrinia furnacalis | reverse complement strand
AGGCTAGTTGCCTAAAAAAATTTTTTTAGTCCGTAATGTTTAATATCAAAAAATATTGGACACGTATATTTTTATTTGTCAATTTAACAAATAATTACTTAGTTATGGTGCGTTGAAGTTGCGCACGACGTCACAACTTGCGGCATTTTTAAGCAAGCGTTGACGTCACGGGCCTCTTCTTATGAACTTTGGGGCGCTTTATCTCTTTAAATTTTCATTAGTTTGAAAAAGTGAAAAATACGTGTAGAGTATTTTTTGATAAGTTAACTGACGGACTAATTAAAACTCTTGCTTTTTGACCCAGGCAACATCCCCATTACGTAAAAATAACCAGCCGCTGTCCCGTTCTTCAAATTCGTCAATTTTAGTTGAAATGATGTCAACTATTTCAGAAAAAATGTCTTGAAAATTAAAATTCCTGTGAATGATAATGTTTTCCGTAGCGAAAGACTTTATTTCAGTCTTGTCAGAATCATTGGTTCTCAAATGGAATTCAGCAAACAATTCAAAGTT
>NW_021135930.1:0-5662 GCF_004193835.3 Ostrinia furnacalis | reverse complement strand
AAAAGAAGCAAACAAAAAACTCCTGAGCGTAAACAAAAGGCTGTGGTAATAATCGTCAAAATCAACAGATTTTTAAAATAAAGAATGCGTCTTGCTTTTCGAACGTCATAGAATAAATCAAGACATTGGCCAGAATCCTGCAAGGCTGCAAACGAAAAGAAAATCGAAAAAAGAAAAAACAAAAGACAGTCAGAAGCGTTATATTTGAATAAGGATCAGTTTATGGCGTGCATCTCTCGAGGAAGCGCGGGTAGAGGCACACGTCGCGGATGTGGTAGCGATCCAGAAGCCAGCACAGGAAGCGCTCCAGGCCGAGTCCGTAGATGAGAGCTAGCTCTTATGTACTTGGAATAGATGCTATAATGCGACAAAACTTTAGCCTGATGTGACCGTACCTATAGTATGGAGACGGGTCGATGCCCTCGCGCTTATAGCACACTCATTCATTATTCAGTCCAGCGATGTCGTATGTCATTCCTACATCAGCCCATAGATATCATAAAGCTAAAGTGATTGGTACATTCCTTGACCTCTCCAAGGCTTTCGACACTGTTTCTGTTCCGATGCTGATTAACAAGATGGAACAAATAGGTATACGGGGAACGATTTTGAATATCTTTCGCGACTACCTCACTGGCCGTCAACAGAGTGTCAAGCTGGGTTCATACACCAGTGACAAGCGTCCTTTAAGCTACGGAGTTCCACAGGGTAGTGTCCTAGGACCTACCCTGTTTTTAATCTATATTAATGGCCTATGCCAAATGACTTTACCAAATTGTAAAATCCTAACATACGCAGATGACACGGTTCTTCTTGTGCATGGGGATACTTGGAAGCATGCCCGTAAATTGACTGAAGGTGCCCTAAGTGCTGTTGCTCAATGGCTTAATAGAAACCTATTAACTCTAAACGTGAGCAAAACCAAGTATATTACCTTCTCTGCTTCTGTAACTTCACAACCAAAGGATCCTTTTGACGTGAAAATTCACACATGTGATGAACATGACCAAACCTGTTGCTGCCTATCACTGTCGCGTGCCAATGACATTAAGTACCTGGGTGTCCACCTTGACAGTACTCTCAGCTGGTCCACTCATATTGTTAATTTGACTTCGCGCCTGCGAAAAGTCATGCCGATCCTGAGAAAATTGAGAAACTCAGCTGATATAAATACCCTCCGGATGGTCTATTGTGCAATAGCACAGTCCATGGTGTTGTATTGTATCCCTGCCTGGGGTGGAGCCGGTGTCACTCATCTTATTAGACTTGAAAGGGCGCAGAGAGCTGTCTTAAAAGTTATGACCGGGAAACCATACCGTTATCCAACTGCTCTAGAGATGGGTAGTGGGTAAAAACCCATTTCACCCGATTGGGTTTAAACTGGGTGATTTGGGTAAAAACCCGGTTTTTACCCATTATCACCCATTCTGGTGGGTGAAAACAAAAATAGCGTTTTTTTAAAGTGAGAAGTGGTATTTGTTGCTAAGGGGGCGTTCTAGTGTTACGTAATGCAATCTGGGGGGAGAGGAGGTCTTGAAAAACGTTACAATGTGTTACAGTGGCGGAAGGGCGGTCGATTTCAAGTTTTTAAGCAGAAGTACTTTGTAGTTGGTGTTGTTATTTGTAACTTTATACCGTAATGTCATCAAAGAGAGAGTTTGGCATCTTTGGCATCCCCCCCTCCATGTCCTTGCCATGATCACAAATTATTGTATTCCTACTAAATTTCTTTTAAATCGGTTCAACGATTCTTGAAATAACACCATTTTATAAAATAATTGGTCACAACATCATAACGTGATCAATTTTACGATTTGGCCACGATATAAATGCATATTAGTGTTAAATTTGACTTATTACTTATTAATCAATAAACTTAAATAAGAAAAATTCAATAAAACTAAAGAAAAGATACCAATTGAAATAATTATAAAATTATTTGTTTTCACCCGGTGTAACACCCACGGGTGGAATGAAACGGGTTTTTATTGGGTTTTTACCCTCATGTGGGTTTTTACCCGGGTGGAAACCCATCTCTAGTAATAATCGATGTTATCATCATCTAAATTTTCATCATCATCTGAGACTGCACCATCATTTAAAGCAGCAAGAGCTGTCTTAATTTCCTTTTCAGATAGCGAGCCAAACATGCTGAAAAGAAAAGCCAAATAAGCAAATCATAGAACAATTAATATCGAACAATTTTATGGCATAAACGCATGGTGTAGACATTTGGCTACATACTGTAAATTTTCAAAAATATACTTTTTTTTCGTACGAAGATTTTTTTAATTATTTTTCCCCCTATCTGTGACTAAAAATCTAATTGAAATATTTTTTTCATAACTAAATAAAAAATCATGCATTTAAGGGTTAAACTCGGTTGCAAAAGAAGCAAACAAAAAACTCCTGAGCGTAAACAAAAGGCTGTGGTAATAATCGTCAAAATCAACAGATTTTTAAAATAAAGAATGCGTCTTGCTTTTCGAACGTCATAGAATAAATCAAGACATTGGCCAGAATCCTGCAAGGCTGCAAACGAAAAGAAAATCGAAAAAAGAAAAAACAAAAGACAGTCAGAAGCGTTATATTTGAATTAAGAATCAGTTTATGGCGTGCAGCGCTCGAGGAAGCGCGGGTAGAGGCACACGTCGCGGATGTGGTAGCGATCCAGAAGCCAGCACAGGAATCGCTCCAGGCCAAGTCCGTAGCCGCCGTGCGGAACGCTGCCGAACTTGCGCTGGTCCGTGTACCAGTAGTACGGCGACGGGTCGATGCCTTCGCGCTTGTAGCCTGGGGATAAAAAAAAAACAAAGTTTAACCCGTAAAATGTTTATAAGTAAAGATTTATGAATATTGGAGACTTGGCTGTATGGCATTATGCCTTTGCCTTTTTCTTGCAAAATAAAATAATAGACTCTAGAAAGGTACAAATGACCTAAACTGAACTGTCCCACCAACCTCATTGACAAGGGGGCGCCACCATCGTTCAACTACATAGTTTACAACATGGCAAAAATCGAAACCAGCGATCTCGTATTGACGGTGACGCCCCGCTGTCAATGTCACGGGTAGGACAGTTCAGTATATTGGGTCTATAACCCTTGATACTGGCAAGATAAATTAGTGGCTCAAGTTTGTTAATAACGAACGGTTCAAAATCTCTCCAGAGTGGCGCTAGAGCAGCAAAAAAAAATGTGAAAAACAGCACTTAAAGGTTTACAGGTTTAGAAATGAAGTGCACCGTGTTGAAGAATATGATTCGTTTTATTCGGCTTGACATTTTCCAAGTCAAGCTGGAATTCTGTTAGGAATTAACACATCTTTACATTAAGATCCGAAATTTCGAATGTTGCCAGCTCTCTTTCACAGAGCGAGATGTCAGCATGAGTGACGACAGAGACCTGAAACTATGTAAACAGTGTTACAGAGTAGTCCTACAGCGCCCCTAGCGGAAACTTTATTTATATATTTTTTAACCCGCTCACTAGTGAGGACGTTTGATGTAAACTTACACTAAGCCCATTCAAACGCCGATCACGACTGTCATTTGACGCCCTAGAACCTGTAATATCCTGCGGTGTTTGACACCAATTGACGTACCTTCCATCAGCTCCTCGTGGTCCCATATCCTCATGCATCCACCGACGACCTCCGGGTCTATTTGTCACTGTCACTCATGCGGGCTCAATCTCACTTTGCGTGAAAGTGATAGCAACATTAGGAACTTCGGGTCACGTTTTTCGGAGTAACCCCGCTGTCATCTTGAGTTCTGTCACCTGTGGTATGTCCTGCGCTGTTTGCCAGCAACCCACGTACCTTCCATGAGCTCCTCATGGTCCTGTGTCCTGGTCCATGGTATGCCCTGCGATGTTTGACAACAATCCACGTACCTTGCATCAGCTCCTCGTGGTCCCATATCCTCACGGACAGCCTATACTCCAATAAGACAGTCTACCAGTCCTACCCACGTACCTTCCATGAGCTCCTCGTGGCCCCATATCCTCATGGAGCCGCCGACGATCTCGCCCACGCCCGGCATGAGCACGTCCACAGACTCCGTCAGCCGCTCGTCGTCGTCGCACCGGGACATGTAGAACGACTTGATCACCGGCAGGAACTTGCAGAGTAAGAGGTCTACTCCGAAATGCCGTCTCAAAGTTTTGGGTCTTCTGTCACCCTCGCTCATGCTGGTATCTCGCCTTGCGTGAGAGGGATGGCAATATATCAAACTTCGGATGACGTTTTTCGGAGTAGCCCCACTGTCATTTGGAGCTCTGTCATGTGTGATGGACATAAATATACGTACCTTCTATCAGCTCCTTGTGGTCCATATCCTCATGCATCCACTGACGTCCTTCGAATCTATTTGTCACTCTCGCTCATGCTGGTATCTCGCTTTGCGTGAGAGGGATGGCAACATTAGGAACTTCGGATAATATTTTTTGGAGTAGCCCCGCTGGATTGGGACTAATTTTGCGCCCTGGAATCTGTAATGTCCTGCGTTGTTTCACACCAATTTACGTACCTTCCATCAGCTCCTCGTGGTCCTATATTCTCATGGATCCACCGACGACCTCCGGGTGTATTTGTCACTGTCACTCATGCTAGTATCTCGCTTTGCGTGAGAGGGAACTTCGGGTCACGTTTTTCAGAGTAACCTTTGACAAACACGCTTTCATTTTGAGTTCTGTCACCTGTGGTATGTCCTGCGCTGTTTGCCAGCAACCCACGTACCTTCCATGAGCTCCTCATGGTCCTGTGTCCTGATCCATGGTGTGTCCTGCGCTGTTTGCCAGCAACCCATGGTATGTCCTGCGCTGTTTGCCAGCAACCCACGTACCTTCCATGAGCTCCTCATGGTCCTGTGTCCTGATCCATGGTGTGTCCTGCGCTGTTTGCCAGCAACCCACGTACCTGCCATGAGCTCCTCATGGTCCTGTGTCCTGATCCATGGTGTGTCCTGCGCTGTTTGCCAGCAACCCACGTACCTTCCATGAGCTCCTCGTGGCCCCATATCCTCATGGAGCCGCCGACGATCTCGCCCACGCCCGGCATGAGCACGTCCACAGACTCCGTCAGCCGCTCGTCGTCGTCGCACCGGGACATGTAGAACGACTTGATCTCCGCCGGGAACTTGCACAGTAGGAGGACTCCGGGTCTGTTTGTCACTGTCGCTCATGCAGGCATCTCGCTTTGCGTGAGAGGGATAGCAACATCTTAGTAACCCGGCTGTCATCTTAGTAACCCCGCTGTCATCTTGCGCTCTGGAATCTATAGGATGTGCTGCGAATGCGATGTTTGACATCAAGTAACGTACCTTCCATCAGCTCCTCGTGCATCCATCGACGACCTCCGGGTCTATTTGTCACTGTCGCTCATGCTGGTATCTCACTTTGCGTGAGAGGGATGGCAACATTTGAAACTTCAGATGACGTTTTTCGGAGTAACTCCGCTGTCATCTTGCGCTCTGGGATCTCTAGGATGTGCTGCATATGCGATGTTTGACACCAATTTAAGTACCTTTCATCAGCTCCTCATGCGTCCACCTACGACCTCCGGGTCTATTTGTCACTGTCGCTCGCTCGCTTCGTATTTAGGAGTATGCTCGCTGTCATTTTGAGCTGTCACCTGTGGTATATCCTGCGCTGTTTGCCACCAA
>NW_021135929.1:0-538 GCF_004193835.3 Ostrinia furnacalis | reverse complement strand
CAGAGAGCAGAAATAACAGGAGTAGCAGCGCGCGTTTATTTCCATACAAAAAAATTTCGCCATTTCCTGAGGGGGACGAGGTAATGACATTTGTGTAACAGCTGATGGCGCTGAGACACTATCGATATTTTTGTCGATGAGAATCATTGCTCTATGGTTCATAGTCTATGGCTCGTTTAAAAAAATGATATGAATTAATTTATTATCCTATGGGAGATTCAACATTTCAGAGGTGGAATTGTGTAAAGCAATCGTAATCATTTGACAGTTCATAACGTACGATAAAGTCAGTTAAACAAAGCGTTTGACAGAACAATCGTACGTTATGAACTGTCAAATGATAACGATTGCTTTATAGATGACCCACGCTGAACTGTCCCACCAAACTCAATGACAGGGGGGCGCTACCATCGTTCAATTATATGGTTTCCAACATGGCAAAAATCTGAACCAGCGATCCGGTATTGACGGTGGCGCCCCACTGTCAATGTCATCGACAGGACAGTCCAGTATTTTGGAACTATACACAATTCCACCA
>NW_021135928.1:0-91010 GCF_004193835.3 Ostrinia furnacalis | reverse complement strand
TCTAACTGTCGGAACACAATAATGCTGTTAACATTGTTGTTATGGCGACAGACTTAGGTAAGATGGTGGTAGCTAGCCAGGCGGACTTAGAACAAGCCCTACCACCAACCAAACCGAACAGAAAAATCTGCCCCCACTGGGAATCGAACCCGGGACCTCTGCGTCTGAAGCAGGTGGTCTAACCACTAGACCACAGAGGCGTCATTACTGACCTCTTAACAGGTGTTCCTTCTTGTCCGCCTGGGGAAGCGCGGCGGGCGCGGGCTTGTCCCGCAGCGGTGCGATACGTTCGGGGTAGATATTAATTAGGGACTAGGTAGTATCATAATAAATCCTC
The DNA here is from genome assembly GCF_004193835.3 of Ostrinia furnacalis. Lineage (NCBI taxonomy): Eukaryota > Metazoa > Arthropoda > Insecta > Lepidoptera > Crambidae > Ostrinia > Ostrinia furnacalis. Next base: position 90,673 of record NW_021135928.1, on the reverse strand, counting down.
TGTTTCCGATACAATGTTTGACTCGTGAACCTTATGCCCGTTTTCACCATCAATCCCTAATTTTTAAGTAACTTCTATGGTAACACTTGACAGGAATTTTGTTTTCATAGGTGTCACTTAAAAATTAGGGATCAATGGTGAAAACGGGCATTAGTGCTCTAGATTTAAAGACGAATTCCCAATATTACTGAATCATCACTGACCTCTTAACAGGTGTTCCCTTCTTATCCGCCTGGGGAAGCGCGGCGGGCGCGGGCTTGTCCCGCAGCGGTGCGATACGTTCGGGGTCAGTGGCGGCGTAGCATGGGTTGGCACCCGGGGCGGTCACCCCCCTTCCCCCCGTCATAAGTCCTAAGGCACCCCCTGGTACCCCCCAGGATTTTGGGGTTACCTACCGATTGGGTTACCTACGCCATATCGAATGACAAATGATCGAAAATCAAAATATCGAATACGTTTCATCGAACGATCAAAATATCGAACGATCAAAATATCGAATGCTCAAAATATCGAACGTTCAGAATATCGAACGATCAAAATATCGAACGATCAAAATATCGAAAGTCGATATAAACGTTTTTATTAAATTTCATCACGCATCATTTCTGAACTTTCCTTTTTGGGACAGGCTAGGCTTATAATAGGTCCCCACGGACATTATTTCTCAAAATTTATAAACTTGAAGAAATGATGCATGATGAAATTTAATAAAACGTCTATATCGACTTTCGATATTTTGATCGTTCGATATTTTGATCGTTCGATATTTTGATGGTTCGATATTCTGAACGTTCGATATTTTGAGCATTCGATATTTTGATCGTTCGATATTTTGATCGTTCGATGAAACGTATTCGATATTTTGATTTTCGATCATTTGTCATTCGATATGGCGTAGGTAACCCAGTTGAAACAGACTACAGCTAATTTTCATAGTGGACTGTACTATACGATAAACGTGTCAGTCAATTTGACAACCTTTGTCGGAAACATTATTCAATGAAAATATTGTCCGAACCCTTAATATTTCTTTTCGACAAATACATTAACACATCGTGAACCACTTTTCTTTCACGACTATAAAAATATTTTAGCAATTTAATTCACAAAATCAATTGCAAACATTTAAAATAAAGTTTGTTTACACTTTGACAACAATAGACTGACATGCAAGGTGACATGTAAATGAAGTTTTCAGTTACTGTTGCCATTAAAAGAAATTAGTACCATTAGTTTTCCGCAACATGGCGAGGGTTTTTATGTTCCTGGTCAGGCTATACCTACTAGTATCAAAATTCGATAGTTCCTCAGCTTCCTAAACTTCCTATACAATGTTCGTCGACTCATCTTCCGTGTTTTTCGCAACTGAAGGAACCTTAATGATATAGATTTCAAGACGCATTCGGACTGACCTCTTGACGGGCGTTCCCTTCTTGTCCGCCTGGGGAAGCGCGGCGGGCGCGGGCTTGTCCCGCAGCGGTGCGATACGTTCGGGGTAGATAATAAAGGGACTAGGTAGTATCATAATAAATCCTCTGTTTCCGATACAATGTTTGACTCGTGAACCTTAGTGCTCTAGATTTAAAGACGAATTCCCAATATTACTGAATCATCACTGACCTCTTAACAGGTGTTCCCTTCTTGTCCGCCTGGGGAAGCGCGGCGGGCGCGGGCTTGTCCCGCAGCGGTGCGATACGTTCGGGGTAGATAATAATTAGGGACTAGGTAGTATCATAATAAATCCTCTGTTTCCGATACAATGTTTGACTCGTGAACCTTAGTGCTCTAGATTTAAAGACGAAATCCCAATATTACTGAATCATCACTGACCTCTTAACAGGTGTTCCCTTCTTGTCCGCCTGGGGAAGCGCGGCGGGCGCGGGCTTGTCCCGCAGCGGTGCGATACGTTCGGGGTAGATAATAATTAGGGACTTGGTAGTATCATAATAAATCCTCTGTTTCCGATACAATGTTTGACTCGTGAACCTTAGTGCAATAGATTTAAAGACGAATTCCCAATATTAATGAATCATCACTGACCTCTTGACGGGCGTTCCCTTCTTGTCCGCCTGGGGAAGCGCGGCGGGCGCGGGCTTGTCACGCAGCGGCGCAATACGCTCAGGGTGCGGCCGGGAACTCTCGCTCGTGGCCGGCGGGGAATTATCTGCAAACAATTACACGAGAACTCAAGACACAGATAGTTTTTTTTAATTTTCGTGTGTGTAATCAGTCAGAAGACTATGAACAGATTTGTGTAAACAGTTTGCACCACTGGCGAGTTACAGGACCTTACTCTACGGTCCTACAGTGGCTGTTTACGTAACATTGGCGAAATCGTGGTTGCCAAATAAAAGAAGAATAATATTTCAATGGTAAAGGTAATAAAACGACCGTAGCAAACTTTGTAGGGTAGTCGAATATCGAAACTGTTAGTTAGGCCATTGTGGTCTAAATATCAATAAATCATTCGGACAAGTGAAATGTGAATGTGTTTAGAAGTGTGCTACATAGTTTTTCAAAGTCCATTTCAGATTTTATACCCCTTATTACAAAAACTCAGTTTGAACCCTGGTTTAAATTGACATTTAGTATGGAAATGTCATTTTAAACCAGAGTTCGTCCTGGGTTTAACTTTTTTGTAATGAGGACCTATAAGTTTAGAACATTAAGATATTATGGTTTACTCACTAGCTACATAAAAGTCCTTGATTTCAGCCTTAGCGGCTTCGTCAGCAATACGTTTATTGTCTATAATTAGGTGGTAAGCGATAGCCAGTTGGTCGTGCGGGTCTCCGCTCAACAAAGCATTATGTACTTCGTGCTCTTTAACTCCAAACTTCTCGCACACTTCTGCTATAGCTTCCGTGTCAATTACACTGCTGTCCTGTAAGAAAAACATGTGAATTAGGAAAGTTGTCAGAAAACAAAACATTTGTGGAGTATTTTTTGTTCATTTGGGGGTGTTTGATAGTAAAATATGTGCTTTAAATGGATAGAGTTAAGATGTGATTACATGTGGTGTGTGTGTTGTGAGTAGTGTAAAAAAGATAATCTGAGTACATACTAATACCTGTTCTACAGGGGATGGGAACAGATACCCCGGTAGATCCTTTTGGAACCAGTCATGTTTTTTCACATCCTCAATACTGGCCCGTTTCATTGGGTCCACTTGAAGCATCATGCATAACAGACTCACAACACTCTTGTTTAAGTACTCAGGTATCGGGAATATGCCCGATTTGATCTTCCGGAAGAGAGTCGGAACATGTTCATCGTCGAAAGGCAATGTACCACATAACAAAGCGTAAAGAATGACGCCACAAGACCATACGTCTACTTCTGGACCTGCATACAACTTCCCTGAAATAACCTGTAATTAAAATTATTATTTTTAATAATTTTTGTGGCTCAGTGGCTGGTAAAAGTATCAAGAGATTTAGATTTTTTAATGTTTTACCTCAGGAGCTGCATAATTTGGGGACCCACACGAAGTCCGTAAAAATTCTCCGTCCATCATCATGTTAGACAGACCGAAGTCTGCAATCTTGACGTGCATATTATGGTCTAATAGGAGGTTCTCTGGCTTTAAGTCCCGGTGCACAATCATATGTCGGTGGCAGTAGTCGACTCCGGAAATGATCTGTTGGAAAAACCGCCGTGCCTCATGTTCTTGCAGTTTTCCCCGCTTTACGATGTAGTCAAAGAGCTCCCCGCCAGACACATATTCCATAATCATGAAGATGTCAGTTGGTGTGGATATCACCTGGAAAGGTTTAGGTAAATAGGCATTATGTTTTTTCATACTTATCAATACAAATTATCAAATAGAATATTATGTCATTCATGTTCAAGCTAGGACCTGAGGTGGAATTGTATAAAGCAATCGTAATCATTTGACAGTTCATATTGTACAATAAAATCTCAGATGGAACACAATTCCACCTCAGATGAAATAATTTATGAATTGCAAATATGTACCAGAACAGAATCTGATAAAGATATTTGCTTTATCAAGAATCTTTAAGGACTTGATCCAAATGAATGGTAATAACACAAAGTTATCTATTGTCCTGCATTGTAAACACATTAATGCTCAAGGTCAACACAATTAAAACCTGTCATTTACCTGGTACAGTTTTATAATATGTGGGTGCCTGAACAGCTTGAGGTTCTGTATCTCTCGTCTGATCTTTCCGACCACGTCTAGGGACTTTATTTTCTGTCTATTGAGGATCTTCACAGCCACTTTGTGCTTCGTCAGTTGGTGCTCGCCTATCTTTACCTTGCCGAAGGTGCCCACCCCTAGAGTGGCCCCCAGCGTGTAGTGCCCAATCTTCACGATGGGCTGGTTGCCACTCGCAGCCACGGGTTTCTCAGACATATTTACTAGGTTAACAATAACTTGAAAACAAGGCAATAACACCTAAACAAAACTACATCAAAACACCAAAAAAAAATGGGCACTATCTTGTTTCACTAATTATTTCATTATGTACAGTTCATGGTTACGTTGAAGAAGAGTAATTAACCAAAAATACTAATTAAAAAAATCTAATTTTTCACGGAAAAACACGAGATGAAGAAAGTAAGAAACGTCAATTATAGTTTTTTTTTTACGACACTATTTGTCAAAATTAAGTTTGGTTTATTCACTTATCGATGATTGTAATTGTGACTTGTAGGCCTTTATTTACTCATTTATATTTTTTGAAATAAAGCGAATTAATTTTAAATTAATTGCGTCCTCCATCTTTTTATTTTACTTTCAAAAACATTTCAGTAAAAAATAATTTTGTCTATGTTTTTGACATAGATTGCCTATGGTTCCGCTTGCCCCGCCCTGCACTCCCCTCCCCTTACCCCGCCTGTCTTTTTGGAGCTGTCTGTTCGCGAAGTGCGAAAAATATTTTTTTGTGGATTTTTATGTGCTATTTACTTAAATATTGTGATTTTTTGTTTATTTACAATGGATAAATGTGGGATTTGTGATAAACCTGCAGTTGTAAGTATCTTAACGCTCCCTTTACGCTTTCTTTTGTGTAATCGTCGACTATTATTTTTTGTTTTCTTTAGATTGTTATAAAAATAACGCGTCTGAAAGAATTTCGTTTATGTACGACTAGTAAAATGGTTATTACTTGATATCATGACATTCCTTTAAGTGTATTGAATGGTTTACAACGTTTTAAATTGCAGTACATGATAAAAATGTGCATCCGAAACCTGCCCGCGTTTTTTTGTTTCTTGGCCGTCGGTATGTTTTTTTTTGTCTGGTTCTGCTGAGTGCCCTGTAAAAAACAAGTGACTTTGTTTTTTCTCGGTTGTGACCACTGTGTATCGTAAAGAGGGAACCTTGAAAAGTTTACACAAAACCAACTGATTGGGTCACAGTTGTACAAAAAGCATGATGGGTTTTATGTTGTTTCACAATGCACACTGAAGTTTGCATACTTGCACAAGTTTGAAAATTAGCTCATTTGTACGTAAATTCCTCCCTACCTCTAATATTCCGACCCAAGACATTTATACTATCCAGTCAAAGTTCTTATAAAATGTGATTGTGATTGTGTTTTATTAAAATTATTTGAGCTGACAATGTTATTATTATATTATTGCTTTTGTTTCCAATTTTTTTACTTTGATACTACTATTTATCTTTATTGAGTTGAGCAGTATGGGGTCAAAGAAAAGTTTGTTTACTTTAATTTTGTTTAACAAAACTAATTGATAAGTCAGATTAAAGAAACTGAAGAAAGTATGATTATGAAAGTATACTTTAGTTGAAACTAAAGAGCATTCATAAATGAATGTTTTGGTTGTAATAAAATGTTTATTTTTTTTTAATTTCAGCAACTGTTTGAGACAGGCAACGATGGTGTGTACGCTTGCTTCAAATGCCAGCCGCTGGTGCCTGAAGTGACCATCGACGACAGCGCCACCGATCCACCCGATCCTTCCGAGTCACAGAACTCCAACACTGATGAGGTTTCTATTTTGTGAATTATTATTAACATTAAAAAAGTTATTATCGTCACAATGTCAAATCCTTGGAACTTATTATTGGTCTACTTCTACCTACAAACTTATAAAAAAATCACTGTAGACTGCTGTGTATCAATCAAAATTATATTGAATCTTCTTAATTCCTCTCTCTTTTAATCTCGTACATAGCATAATATTGCCTCATTCTTATTTCGCATTCCCGAAGCTAAAGGCCCCTGCACATAAGTTTTTTTCGGCGCCATAGACGTGCGTCTTACAATTGCGCGGTAGCTGCTCTGCTAAACTTGAAAAACTTTTGCTGCTAAAAGGTACATTCATTGCATTAATATCGCGTAAACAGCGCGTTCCGATCGCGTGAAATGTACGTTGACGACGCCTGAAAACGTGATATGCATTGGCCTTTAGGAGTGGGCAAACTTCAAAAAGAGAGAAAGAATGACAATGACAATAAAGACAATTTAAGACTTGATGCGCGCCTCAAAACGTGTCACATGACCTTTCCGTCCATTAGAAAGTCAGTGTATAAGAAACTTGAATGTAGCATAATAATTTGCAGGAGAGCAATGATAAATCCCTTTACTGTGGCATCTGCCACAAGTCGTTCCAGAAGAGCATGCAGCTGCAGAACCATATGCGCAACCACCGTGCGGAGAGGCGGTTTGTTTGTACTTATTGCAATAAAGGTTAGTGCTAATATCCTATCAAATATCTAAAAGTATTTATCGCATGTTTATTCGCCAGAAAACCAAAGTTGTCGAAGTCATAGGGCCTATGTTAAAACTTGTGCGGGTGCCCGCTCCCGTTCCAGCGGGGCTACACCGAAAAACGTTACCCGAAGTGTCGAATATTGCCATCCCTCTCACGCAAAGCGAGCTGCCAGCTCATGCGAAGGTGACAGAATAGATTCGAAACGTAAGTAGCGTTTCAGAGTAGCCCTGCAAACGTCCGCGTCAGTCCGAAACTCGTCGTACGCGTCCGCGCCACACTGCTCATACTAGTTTTCGATACAGACAGTGAAGGCGCCCGCGCGAATTCTAGCGGAGGCCCTTATAGAAGAGACTGAATCTTGTTACGAGTTGTTATGTGTATTCCAAAACACTCAGCACAAGCTCTTTAGAATATAGCAAATTCGCGTTATTTATTAGACATTAGACGGACTGCGTTCAATATTTACCGCCTAAAAACATGTCTTGTACGTAGGTAGCAGAGCATAGTTAAACTGTAAAAAGAACCGAAAATGCTATATTATTACGTTTTTTGCGCAGCAGAAAACGCTTTTTTAACAGCGTAATAATGGTTCTCAAATTTATGCCTAGATTGCTTACGATAAAGTCGACAGACTTGTAATTTATTTATGTATTTTTCTGCAGCATTTTCTCAGTCCAACAACCTTAGGGCGCACCTGCGTATCCATACCAACGAGCGGCCTTTCAAATGCACCGAATGTGGGAAAGCATTTACTCAGGTATGATTCATTTTGTTATGTCCACCTAGACAAAGTTACAGTTGAAACAGATAGTTTGAATGTCGAAATCACGTCGCTCTGACGTTTTTTTGTATGTAGTTTGCTTAGTGAAGCGAAATTAAAACTCAATNTATCTGAAGGGAGGGCTGAGTTCCACTGTTGCGGTTGGAAAATGCAAATAAAAACAATTTAAAATTTTGTCTGTGGCACTTAAAAGCAGTCTAGTCAGATTTTAGATAATGGGCTTATTGAGACAGGCCATAAATAATTCCTTAATAATGAGCTGAGCACTATAATCAACGACACACTGATAGTAAAAAAAAATCTAATTTGATCTTTATCACAGTGCAGTTATTGTAACCGAAAAATTAAAAAAAGTGTCAAAAGCTCATAAACTATGTACTGTGCGTATTATGTAGCCGTTATACAGATACTATTATGTCCCTGGAAGATCTTTAATTTTTTTTTACTCAGGTCACGAACCTGAACAACCATGTTCGACTGCACACCGGCGAGCGGCCATTTGTGTGCCCGGAACCCGGCTGCAACAAGGCTTATGCGCAGGTATGTGTAACCCTTAAGAAAAATCGCAATTTTCATTCTTTTGGACACTATCACAAGGTGTTAAAGTTCAAAATAATTTAACAGGTTGACCATTGATTGGTTGAAGTTATTGTACAGTTGAACTTGACAGCACATTTTACTTTACAAGTTTATTGCAAATTAGCCTAATTTTTAGATTGTTTTGCTTGATGTGCCTAAACAAATTTATAGTATTAAGAGATCTGGAATAAGGCTTGATTTGGAATATAAGAGTCACAGCATAGAGAAATAAATGTTTATACAGGATACATAAAGACTGTAAACTAGGTATTTCGGTACAGACTAAGAATAGGTTAATCTGTAATTTTTTGGTATGTTTTATAACACTTAAAATGTTATAATTGCGTATAAGCATGTTATGTACAGTTATGTAAATAAAAAAAAAACAGTTTACAAAGTCTCTCAGACCCTATTCCATTGACATAAGAATGTGGCTAAAATGCTACATATTTCTGTACTTGACTGTACGAGCATTAAGTTGATTGACTGACATTTAGGTCACACTATTATCTGACTGTGGGACTGGGGCTCGTAAAATCAATAGTAATAATCTTCACTAAGCATAATCGACTTTGAGTGTGATTGTATAAGTACTAATTTTACATGGCGTTGTAGTCCCATTGGCAGATTTGTTGAAAAACCGCGGGAAGTTCAAAAAAAGATAGTGTGCAGCAAACTTTATTTTAAATGTGCGCAATTGGTTTTGTGAATTAAATATTTTTATAGTCGTGAAAGAAAAGTGGTTCACAATGTGTTAAAGTATTTGTCGAAGAGAAATACTAAGGGTTCGGACAATATTTTCATTGAATAATGTTTCCGACAAAGGTTGTCAAATTGACTGACATGTTTATCGTATAGTACAGTCCACTATGAAAATTAGCTGTGGTTTGTTTCAACTACCTATTTTAAAAAAAAGTGTCACTTTCGTAAGTGTTGAATTTTATAGAATTAGGAAAGAAGTACCGAGTTTGAAGCGTTCATGAGCAGACATTGCAGTTGAATATTCAAGTTCTGAATTTGATTATTGATGAATAATAAAATAAATTCTACTAGCTCGATTAATGGTTTCATTTAATTTATTTAAAGCAGGTTACCTATAATAATATTTTTTCGTTAATTAATGAAAATATCAAATTAGCGCGTAATCCTGAATCCTGATACATAAAGTTAGCCTATTAATTTAACACAGGTACGACTGTACTCAGTGTTGCAGGGTTTTTATGTTCCTGGTCAGGCTATAGTGTTAATTAATATAACAGCTCCAGTTATGTAAAAATTAAATCCGAGGGTTAAATGACGACTCGGTATTTTTACTGTAATGTGAGGTGTTTAATTGGCAACTTAATCCACAATTTGCAGTATTAGATTCACCCGTGTCTGAGTAAAAAAAAACACGAATGAAGAGTTGTTGGCTTGGTAAATTGGACCAAATGACAATAAATGTTGGCAGACCAATAAAATAAATAAATAAATTACACAATGGTGTCTTTTTAGCAATAAATGTCACAGTTTCTTGGATGGCTCAAACTTGGAGTGCAAGTGTGGTTGTGTTCCCCAGTCGATGAAGCACTTGATTTCGTGCCCTGCGTGCCCAAACAACTGCACGCAGGTAGATTTAATAAATAATAAATGCTACTGACAACGCCACTCTTGTAACGGACTTTTGGGCTGACACTTTATAGGTTTGTTGTCGACACGACAAGAAGAAGCTTTTCATGCAAACGTGGTTCTTGCTAACGACGCCCGTTGCCGGCAGGTGACGAATCTGAACCAGCACCGCAAGCGGCATCTGAACGGGCGGCCCGTGGAAGCCACCTACGACTGCACCGTCTGCGGCGAGCAGTTCCAGCAGAGGAACCACATGTACACGCACAGGTGATGACGAGGCTTTTGGAGCCATTTTGTCAGCTTGTTTCTTAGTTCTCAATAGATTTGCCTTATTCGAAAGATGATAAACTTCATCATCTTTCGAATAAGGCCACCTACGACTGCACCGTCTGCGGCGAGCAGTTCCAGCAGAGGAACCACATGTACACGCACAGGTAATGACGAGGCTATTGGAGCCATTTTGTCAGCTTGTTTCTTAGTTCTCAATAGATTTGCACCTTATTCGAAAAATGATGAAGTTTATCAATTCATTTGCATCATATTCGAAAGACAATAAANACAAAAACGTTCAAAATCTATCGGGGAAATTCGTGCCGATTGATATGATCTCGATTTGAGTGGCGACCCGTTTGGGTTTGGGTGCAGCAGTGTCGTATTCTATCGGAAATAATTAAATCCAAGGTATTCTATCATGACATGGGTTGTCATGTGAGCGGAAATGTTTCAAAACATTGAGACTACGGGCAGAATTGAGGCTTTTATGGGCAGCGGATGATCTGTAGGTAGCAATCTTGTTTTGAAAGAGATCGAGATTTCGCCCAAACTAAGCAGCATATGTGTTTCGAACCCTAATATTTTTTGTTTCCAGACGTGAAGCACACCCTGAAGTTCGAAGCCACGGCCAGCGCTGCGGGATCTGCGACGCCATCTTGCCGAGCGAGCGTCTGTTGAGGCTCCATGTGGCGCAGCATACGCTCGCCGCGCCCGTGCACGACGCCGACCAGGACTCAAGTCAGTACCGCTACTGAAACTGAGTTGTTGGCTAATTTTTAGTCTGTCAATTACATTTATCAAAAAATATTGGAACTGTATATTTTTATTTGTCAATCAAACAAGTAATTACGAAGTTATGATGCTTTGAAGTTCCGCGCGACGTTACAGAGTGCTACAATTTTAAGCAGGCCTTGACGTCACAGGCCTCTTCTTTGAATCTTTGGCGTGCTTAATCTCTTTCAATTTTCATAACGTTAAAAAAGTGAAAAATACGTGTCGAGTATTTTTTGATAAGTTAACCGACGGACTAATTCAAACTCTTGCTTTGGTAACATCTCTATTGTGTATTCTGATCCACAGAAGCTTCAGAGGAGGAGGAGGCGGGCACGATGACGTGCGTGTTCTCGTCGTGCGGCGCCGTGATGCGGTCGGCGCGCGAGCACACCGAGCACCTGCTGCGCGCGCACCAGCTGCGCGTGCTCGCCGCGCCCGCCCGCCCGCCCGCCCGCCGCGGCCGCCCGCCCAAGCAGGCGCCGGTCAGTACACTGCGGCAGGCGCTCGGCCGCGAGCACACCGAGCACCTGCTGCGCGCGCACCAGCTGCGCGTGCTCGCCGCGCCCGCCCGCCCGCCCGCCCGCCGCGGCCGCCCGCCCAAGCAGGCGCCGGTCAGTACACTGCGGCAGGCGCTCGGCCGCGAGCACACCGAGCACCTGCTGCGCGCGCACCAGCTGCGCGTGCTCGCCGCGATTTTTCTGTTCGGTTTAGTTGATGGTAGGACTTGTTCTAAGTCCGCTTGGCTAGCTAAAGCCTGGTCCGTGAGCACGTAGAATTTTGTCCAATGACCCCAAGCTACCCATCCATATCACCGCCTGCCGCAGCAACATAATTACGCGCGAGCGATAAGGATGGGTAGCTTGGGGTCATTGGACAAAATTCTACGTGCTCACGGACCAGGCGTTACCACCATCTTACCTTAGTCTGTCGCCATAACAACAATGTTAAATGTTAACAGCATTGTTGTGTTCCGGCCGTTAGAGGGTAGATAGCCAGTTCCCCCGTGGTTGAGGATTCAGGGTGAAGCTCGCTTCCACCTTTGGCCTGATCCTGCACTACTCCCAAACACAGTATAAAAGGAAACTATACTCCTTTGTGGCGTCTCAACTGTTTGTGTCAGATTGAGCTATGGTAACCGTTTGTTGTTTCTTTTTTTTTTTTAGTAAATGAAACTTATTTTGCATTTGTAGTAAGTAAGTAGGTACCTACTTATAAGATAAGTCATGTTTAAATCAAAATTCTACTATTATTGATACGATTAAGTGTTTTTTTATGTGTGCATGGAACGGTTCGAAACAAACTGCATTGAATCTATATTGCATGTTGTGTCAGCCTATAATTGTTGTTGCATTGTAACTTTGTTCATAATTGTAATTTTTAAGTGTACATGTTGTAATGTAACAATGTTGGTAGAGAATAAATAAATAAATAAATAAATAAATCATCACTTACGATCAGGTGAGATACAGGCCAAGAGCTTCCTCGTTGTGGATAAAAAAAAATTACTCATCCGAAAAAGACGTTGCGTTGGCGCTGTGCGGACCTGACGCTAGTGCTGCGTAGATCCAGCGTTCAAAACTCGAATTTACGTCGCGGCTACGGTAACCCAGCGCCGAAGTGTAAGGAAGACCTTAGAGCGGCCTCTGACTGATGCCGTTGTTGTTTCTTGCGTATAAAAAAGTATGTATGCCACACAGTACCTTCCCATCCCCCACAGCACAGCAAACTTGAGAACAGGTGAGGAGGAGTGTAAGCAGTAAAGTGCTGGAGTGTCATCGCCCACCCGCTGTCCCAGGTAAACGACAAACGCGGGAACGACACGAAAATATCAAGTAATCTTTGTATATCAGGGTTCGAAATTATCAAGATAATTACGCTTCGTGATAATTATCTGATAATTATCGGATAATTATCAACAGTATATTAAGATACATTTGTCATATTTTTTCATAAGAAATTCTGATGTTACATTGAGAATGTTGCTTATGTTTTTGGTTACTGTATGTTGTCAAGTTATCCATCGCTAGTCGCATAAAGCGTTGTGGAAAATAGACAAATTTTGAGTTAACAAGTGATCGTTATGGAGCTAAATAGATAGGTTTTAGAACTATCTATGTTAAATAACGTCCACCACTAGACGCAAGTGCGGAAATACACGTTCGAAAACTTCGAATACGACTTTCTTACTTTCACGAGCGCATTTTTTTGTTATTATCAACCGATAATTATCCATCTGTTATTATCAAGATAATTATCATGATAATTATCGTGATAGTTATTATTGATAATTTATCCTTTCGAACCCTATTGTATATGGTAGCGGTTTACGTAGTAACGTAAGTCGCGTGAAGTATTTAGTCGTATTACATAGCATCACGTCGCTTCATTTTACGTCCCATCGTTTAATTAAGGCCACAAGTCAGTTGTATGCGCGACAGAGATGGAAAAACAATCACTATTTCAAAGCCACCTTAAAAACTAAACTAGCCATGTATTCTGGTATTCATAATCATACGTTTGGTTTCAGGCGCTGAAAGATCCATTAGACCTGACAGACTTCAATGAAGTGAGTATGATCGATTCCAAACTTAATATTTCCGTTTATATTTCATAGTAATATCAGGCCTGTTCATCTCCGCGAGTTTACATTAAAAACAAAACAAGCACGATGGCACCCTACAGGATTACTATTCGACAAGGCCTCACATACGAGCGAGCATTGACTCACGCACTCGTATTCTTGTGTATGATGGAAAAAAAAGTAAAGAAAACGGTGTACTAAATACTGTGCAGTATTTAACTGCCTAAATAATAATAAAAACACAGAATGTACTTTTTTAAGTTGCCTGAAAACACTGAAAGGTAAATAAGTGGTTAATATTATTCATGATAATTCATGCTAAATCATGTATTTCCTCCGCCATTTTCCGCAGTTTGGCACCTCACGTCACATCATTTTACCGAAGTCAGCCCTATGGCTTTGGTCGGCTTCGGCGCAGTATCGATCACTGACGTTTGTCAACAAAATGGTGCTTGACTCTTGAGACAAGCTAAATTACACCATATTGTTAACGACATTGAGCATACATTTTTTTAAATACCTTCGCGAAGTAAACCTTCTGTACGTAGTACTTATTATTATTCTGTGGTAATATTTCAAAAAATCATTTTAGTTATGGTTGAGATATTTTCCAATATAGTCATAAGTCTACCATAAAATCTCAATATTGTTTCAGATAAAAATAATAAGGAGTAGCTCGCAGAACACATACATCCCCAAGTTGAAAGTGCAAAGTTTGTTCCAGTGAGCCCGGGCCGCCCGGCGCCGGGCGTACTAGTGTGCACGTAAGAGTTATAGATGACCCACGCTGAACTGTCCCACCAAACTCAATGACAGGGGGGCGCTACCATCGTTCAACTATATGGTTTCCAAAATGGCAATAATCGGAACCAGCGATCCGGTATTGACGGTGGCGCCCCACTGTCAATGTCATGGATAGGACAGTTCAGTGTCTTAGAACTATAATATGAATATTTCCAATATGGCGCCGAACAAACAAGCCGATGTTATGCTCGTATAGATTTACACACTTTATTCCATTTAACAGTAATGCTTTTAGATCATCCGTACTGTGACGTTTTCCTGCGTTTCTACATTTGAAGGACTTGGTTTAATAATGTTGCGATATCTTACGAAAAACATAGTTACGTACGGAATTGAATAACAAAATGATAGAATACCAGTGCCCCGTATGTAAAGGGAATGGAAGTTTTACATAAATGAACATTTCATTATAAAATTTATCAACAGCCATATTAAAAAACAGCACCATTATGTACCTAATCACATAAAATGTAGTACATGATAACACCTGTATTATGAGACGTTTTTTCAATCCAAATACCACACTATGACGTCACTTCACTTTCATATTGTAATGAAATTGTTTTAATTGTCATGTACTATACGAAAATACAGCAACATAAATTGTAATTTGTATTACAAACATATTTTTACACAGTACGATAATGTAGGGTCCCCATATTAATAATGACATTAACAAAAAATCTAATAAAATGAACTTAAAATCACTGTTTTGTACTTAAGCACAAAAATAATCCAAAAACTGAAAGAAAACAAAGTATTTAAAATTGAAATTATTATTGATCTCTCAAGAATTGGTTCAAAAATATTGTCTGATTAATTTATTATTTACAGAGATATTCAAAATCAAAATAATATTCTTGCCAATGATGTGATTTGCACACTTGGCATAATAAATATCTAATACTTTTACTTAATATTCTTGCAAATATTGTTAGTTTTAGAATAATATGACGATAAAATAAGTCTAAAGATCATAATGGATATATTTTTTACCTGTAAATGAGATTGGCGGTAAATATTGCTTTGTATAAATGGATGTGTGAGTGCGTAGTTTGTGTGTTTAAGTTTTTTGTTAGGATGCATAAAGTGTAAAGTAAAGAATAACAAGCAATTTGAGCGCAATTGGTGTGATGTTGGGAGAAAAAAGAAATGACGCTAACGTATTAATGATACAGTACACACGATAGCACATCAAGTTTAACATTGGTATTTAAGCAGTTGTGATAGGAGCTATTTTGCAACAAAAATGATAGTTTGATGTGCTGTCGTCCGTACATTGTTATTTGCTATAACATAGTGTTCATTGGTAGGTCCATAGCGCATTATGATTAAGAAAATACCCTTTTAAATTAATTGTCGACCTTATAAGTGATTATTCGTGAACATAATTCATCGGGCTGGTACCCTTATAATATAATCGATGGGTCATGGTTTGGTTCAAGCCTGCAATAAACAAACTAGGAACTGCCACAAAGCGATTTCTTTACCACTGCGTAGATTGAACTTTGTGGTTAAAAATACGGTTGAAAGAGAACCCATAAACACATGGTCGTTAAGCTAGGTTAACGTGGTCGTATAATAAATAAAATTTGTAAGAATACCATCTCCTAATATTTTTTGTATTACAAACATAAACTATGTAGTGTTCTCTTTTCTTTTCTATCCAACGAAAGAGAAAAGAAACACGATGTAGATCTGTGATAGTACAAATTTTATTAGATAGAAGCGGGTCCAGTGACTTCAATAGATAAGTTGGGATTTTATCAGAAAGCAATATACTTTAGGCATTAGATTTGGTCTTTCGTGTCTACTATTGCATTTGAATGTGCAAGCGAGAGGTGACTTCTTGCTTTCTCTATGAGTATGTGTGAGTGAGAGGGAAGTAGTCACATTAAAAAGTTTTTCCAACGAGTGAATGCAAGCACACACAAAATTTAATTGTTAAATGCGCTGCACAAATTGTAAAAGACGTATTTTCTCACGCTATCAATATAATAATTCGTACACGGATTGTAAATTTTATAAAATAGATCATGTTATAAGTTATAAGTTATAGCGTTACGTAAGTGATATTAGTAAGTGCAATTTCTTTTTAAATAAAGTAGTATTTTAAGGTGGTTGTAAAAGTATCCATTTGCACAACACTCTTTAAAACAGGATTAGAATACTCTGCATTCAAAACATTATTATTTAAATGTCTGTTTGTTTACAATGAAAGAGAAATGTTGAAGAAGGTTGTGCAGTTGGACCTAAGAATATTTTTAATAACACAAAATCATGTTTCAGGAAGATTAATAGCGATTACTCATACTTAACATCTTTCAATACAGATTATTTTATTATTATTACTTTAAATGAAATAATCTAGCACTATTTTTCTTAGGATATAGTCTTATGAGTACGCGTAGTCGTGGTTAATCGAAAAATACAACACAAGGTCTTCCCATAACCCGGTTATATTATACAAAAATAGAACTCAAAATGAATATATTGGTAACAGTTTCACACAGCGTCGGACTGGCCATACAGTCGGGGTGGCATTTGCCAGCCGGGCCCCACCCTGCGCGGGCCCCCCAAGGGCCTNCGACCCTGGTTTCACAAACTTATGAGTAGGAAAAATCTTATGAAATTAGTAATCACACTGAGTTTTAGATGAAGTAGTTGTGTCGATGCCTGGTTATTATAAAAATTGTACAGATTTTAATGTGTTGTTTGTTGTAAAGGAAATTTTATTATAACAGTATTTTAAACATAACAATAACATTTAGTTTTGCATTACATGTTTAACATTTAATGGAGCAATAAGCATAATACTTACGCCAACAAGTTAAGCTGGCGACTGACTGTAAAATTTACTATAGGCGCACACTAGGTGACACACGACAGCGACAAACGTGGCGACTAGACAGAACAACAGGCTGCGGCCGACAATTTCATAATTATATTTATTTCAAAGCTTCGTACACTTGGGACTAGAGTCGCGGCGTCCAAAATATATGAAAGCAGCCTGTCATAGCGTCTAGTCGCCAAGCTGTTATTGTCGCATGTCGCCTAGTGTGCGCCTACATTTGAAGTGTATGGTATCGCGTTTTTGTATTGAATCTACGAAAACGCGATTTATTGCACATTAATGTTTCAAGTCAAACAATTTCAAAGATATGCCGCCGATGCGTTATAATGAATTCCTGTACATTTCGAAGCGTTATCGGTTTTGCTAGTTAGTTATATTAATTTAACTTATTTGGAAAACAGTGTTATTTTACTATACAGTGTTTATTTATATTTTTTTGTTACTATTTTACATTTTACTTATTAAATATACAGGCTGGTGTCCTAATAACGTGCATAAGTGAAAATGATTGGTACACATAATAAACCACTTTAGGTGTAGAAGTTAGTATGTAATACATAGTTGCCTGCCAGAACCCATAATAACCCTGTGAGAGCATCGAATCAACCCATTTCATTTATGCACTTAATTCTTGAACACCTGTATAATGTACAACGATTATAAAAGGTGTGATAGACGTCATACGCAAACAGACCCTGTCTGTAAAAATGTGTCGTTACTTAAACTTATAACGCATCGTTTATGGCATAATAAAGCAATTTACGATTTAAACATAATGTTAAATGTAAATAAAGCAGCAACGAAGACAACTGTTAGCCGTTGCAAATAACTTGGCAGAGAACCAAGGAGGATATTGTAAAACGCTACTTGCATGCAGTCATTTATGTACGCAGGGTGTACAGTCAAATAGTTCGTGACAGCCAAAAGGTAGCCAAAAAGTTCGCAACACGTCTTTGTTATATTGGAATAAGGTAGTTTTTTTGGCCACTTTGGGTGTCACGAACCAAAAAGTTCGCAACACGTTTTTGTTATATTGGAATAAGGTAGCTTTTTGGCCACTTTGGGTGTCACGAACCAAAAAGTTCGCAACACGTCTTTGTTATATCGGAATGAGGTAGCTTTTTGGTCACTTTGGGTGTCACGAACCAAAAAGTTCGCAAGACGTCTTTGTTATATCGGAATGAGGTAGCTTTTTGGTCACTTTGGGTGTCACGAACTATGTATTTGACACTGACTGTGCGATACCATGAAGTAGGTGGGAAAATACTGAGATTAGATCACTTAATTTGCTAAATGACTGGTGAATTGCAATGAACTCTTTGAAATGGATGTGCAATAATTTATACAATATCCTCCATGGTTTTTCTATGAAAGGCGTTCAATAAATTAGCTTGCTGTTAGCTCTAGAATAGTTAGGTTAAGGTGCAAATGTTCCTATGAGTGTCAGAGTCGCATAGTTAGTTACATATGCCGCGCGTTGTATATTCGACCATTTCAATATTTCTAGCCTTGTTAAGTGTCGTATGTCGGAGATTTTTCTATTAACATACAATTATCTTAATTATACAATTTTAAATTATTCTGTGTTTTATTTATTGCCTTCTCTAAAGTTATGGGTAATTTGTAATGTGTGATAGGAACATGCGAATAGCACTTACAAACTGACTTTATGGACATTTCTGTGACAAACTATTTGATGCTGACTGTACCAGTAAGTCCAAAAGAATATTTTAGGACTTAGTAGATATTTCGCATATAATAGACGTACAATAGACAATGCTGAATTATTAATAAAAATATTTTATTTATTTAAATAAATGGTGCCCTGACGACACCTCTCATTCTCATACATAAATTGTGGTTTTCATTTTAACTGGATACGCTAGAGCTAGTTAACGCAAGACTGTCGCGAGCGCAGTTAGTTAATTAATAAACCAAATAAAACGTAGATTCAGCTAAGGGAAAGGCAAGTTACTCTAAAACCTCCGTCATTCGATCGACCATTCGCCTGCTAACCGGTTCGGTGCCGCTCGTACTGTTTGCAGTGAAAGTCAACTTTTTATTTCTGTTTACGGCTTTTGTTGATAGTGTTCAGTGAAATCAACTTTGCTGCTCCATTCGCGAAGTAAGGAAAGAAGTTTTTTTAACAGGTAAGTTTACTTATGGTTCAGTAAATAACTAACAGCAATGTAAGCTACCTAAATGTAGCAAATTATTATAATCGTACAAAGTTGTTTACCTTTACTTACTTTTGTTCGTGTCATTGAATTCAATTAAAATCAGAATTGTTTGTTTTTTTTTCATCAATACAAAAGGTGACAAAAGGCCCCGTTGATTTGTGTGTTGATGAAACCTCATCAAACACAGTAATAATTCCTCTTATCAATTTGTGTTCAATAGGATTTATTGCTTGAACTATGTTTTTGTGAAACAAATGGTTGTATTGCAGGTAACAAAAGCTAGGATTTTTAATCATCATCATCATCATTTCAGCCATAGGACGTCCACTTCTGAACATAGGCCTCCCCCAATGATTTCCATGTTCATCGATTGTTACCGGCCTGCGACTAGCGTCTTCCTGCTACTTTTATGATGTCGTCGGTCCGCCTTGTGGGTGGACGTCCCACGCTGCGTTTTCCGTTTCAGGTTTTTTTTTAATAAATTTGGTTTAATACTTAGTAACAGCTATGGACTGCTCGTCATCATCTTCAGCCATAAGCCGTCCACTGCTGAACACAGGCCTCCCCCAATGATTTCCATGTTGATCGATTGCAAGCGGCCTTCGTCCAGCAGCGCCTTCCTGCTATCTTTATGATGTCGGTCCACCTTGTGGGTGGACGTCCCACGCTGCGTTTTCCGTTCCAGGTTGTTTAAGTTTGGTTTAATAGTAACAGCTATGGACCGCTCGTCATCATCTTCAGCCATAAGCCGTCCACTGCTGAACATAGGCCTCCCCCAATGATTTCCATGTTCATCGATTGTTACCGGCCTGCTTCCAGCGCCCTCCTGCTACCTTTATGATGTCGTCGGTCCACCTTGCGGGCGGAAATCCCACGCTGCGTTTTCCGTTACAGGTTTTTTAATAAATTTGGTTTAATAGTAATAGCTATGGACCGCTCGTCTTCATCATTTCAGTGATAAGCCGTCCACTGCTGAACATAGGCCTCCCCCAATGATTTCCATGTTGATCGATTGTAAGCGGCCTTCGTCCAGCGCCTTCCTGCTACCTTTATGATGTCGGTCCACCTTGTAGGTGGATGTCCCGCGCTGCGTTTTCCGTTTCAGGTTTCTTAATAAGTTTGATTTATTAGTTTTTTAGTTTTTTTAGTCGGCCGTTTGGTGTAGTGGTTCAGAACGGACTACTATGCCGAGAGGTCCCGGGTTCGATTCCCGGCCGGGCAGAAATTGAAATGATGAATTTTAATTTCTGTGACGGGTCTGGGTGTGCTAAGTATAATATTTATGTATTTAAAAAAAAAAAGTATAAAAGTAGTATATCCGTTAAACTAGCACCCATAACACAAGCATTAAGTTGCTTACTTTGTGGCTAGCTGGCGCTGTGTGAAATTGTCCAAAGATTTATTTATTTATTATATTTATTTATTTATTAGTAACAGCTATGGACCGCTGGGCGGGCAAGACGGCGGTCGTGACGGGCGCAAGCGCGGGTATTGGGGCAGCCATCAGCGTGCGGCTGGCTGACGCTGGCTTGCGCGTGGTCGGCCTGGCCAGGAGAGCAGACTTAGTTGAGGTAAGTGTTGCTTATTGTACGTACACTGTTGGTAATTGATTGTCAAATGGAAAATTTTTCCAACGCAGTTGTAATACAATTTCCGATGTGCGGTCCTGCAAACGGACGACAAACGTCCGTCTCAAAACGTCTAATTTGAAAGAGTCCTTAGAGGTCTTAGATGTCCCAACTCCCACACCGTTCAGATGGAGTATGGCATCGTGGGTTCCTCAAGTTCTATATCGCGGCGCCGGAGCCGCACTGCATTGTGTGGGACGGCTCTAACGAAGCTGTTCTTCTCATTATGGACATTAACATTGTTGTTAACATCCAACATAGAGATATCTGAATTAAATACTTTAACACATATTTTTTGCTTACCTATAGCCTAGCGTGTATGTATGCTAACTACAATAATAGTTTTCGAAACTTTTTATATTCTAATCTAAATGATTACAATTATAACGCCTTATCTGAATTTTGTGCTATTCTTACGTGTGAGGATGATACAAGTTACTCTTGACGCATACCCCCAGGCGCTCCGTTCCAAAGTGCAAGGGTCTGGCAGCATCCACTCCCGGCAGTGTGACGTCACCGACGCCGCCGCGGTGGCTGATGCCTTCGCGTGGGTGGAAGACAGCTTCCAAGGCGTCGACGTGGTCGTCAACAACGCGGGGGTATTCTTTCAAGGGCATATTACTGGTAGGCATGATTAACAGCGAAGTTAAGGTTCGGCCAAACCAACAGCACGCCGGCTGATCGCGTGTGATCGCGTTGGTTTGGCCGAACCTTTAGACTTTTTATTGTAACCTTGCTTGGAAAAAGTTAAAAACTTATTATTTAATTCCGTGATCCATCAGTCACGCACGCGCCACTCAGACGTTGAGTTCAAATAGTCGATAGGTACCACAGTTTTGGATTAGCTTCCTTTGGTGAGCGACACTGACTGAATAGGCAGTCCCGAAGATTCGACAAATGATTATTATAATCACGGGGTTCCAAAATAGGACCACTTCTGCTAACTGAATCTAGACAATAATAGACGACCAACCGACTTGCGTGACTATTAGGTATACCTAGATCACGCAAATGGGTTTTATTGGACCTACTTTAGAAAACTTTTGGCTCTCTTTCATTAATCAAATTGTTTTTAGATGTAGGTAATAACCAAATCAGCGACGATCAATGGAACACAGTGCTGGATCTCAACGTGAAGGCGGTGATCGCCTGCAGCCGGCGAGCCATCTCCTCCATGAAGAAGCGCGGCGGCAGCGGGCACGTTATCAATATTAGCAGGTAACTACTTATTTATGTAACNGCTAATTTAATTTTAAGATTTCACAGAAGATAAATTTAAAGATCATTTAAATACATGCCGTTAATAAATATGCCAGAACAATTGTTAGTAACTGCGATGGATAACTGGAGGCACGACCTTTATTGTAGAGCGTATGCAGTATTTAATTTGAGCTTTATAACCGTTGCATAAGGATGTATTAATTAATAGTGGAGTAATGAAACGTGCAAGGGCAGAATGTGCGTTTACGACGCGGCCGAAGTATTGGCATAAATCTTGGTGACAACTGACATCTGGGGCAACTTTATTAGTGTTGTTAGCCGATTCTAGGTAAATGGTCAAGAATGCTAACGCTGATCTTGTGAATTGAAGGAATTGGTGCAGTGTGTCGCCTACGCGCTTTCTGGTCGGGATGAGACACTCATTAACAGGTTTATGACTTCCTAACTCGAAAAAATGATGGAGGATGCATGATCTCGTTATTGTCTTAAACTGTACAATAACCGCTTCACTTCAAAGAGGTTTTGAACGTCTTTGTAAGAATGTTTGACTAAATATTAGACCGACATGAAAATGTTTCCAGTTTCCACGAGTCATTATATTTATTAGTTCACAATAATGTAGGGCATTATACTCCAATATTTCCGAAAATTTGGCATAGCACAAAACGATGTAAAGAAATTGAGAAATTTAACAATAAATTAATAGTTTATCTTACAAAGCGATCTTGTTTTGACGTTAGAGCGATAGATTAGTTAGTGCAGAATCGTTAAAACTATAGCTATCTCTTTCATTTGCGTGCTATTTCGTATCTTTTGTTTCACTTATCAGTTATATTTGTCAATGTGTGCAATTTGGAATAGCTCGGCACGGATTAAAATCGTAATTTCTATGAACGTAACATATCTATAGTTCTATAATATCATTGTGTAACATTCATTCTTTCTAATGCTTCAACCACACTAACGCTTGCAGATCGCCATCGCCGGCGCGATCATAGGCCAATGGCTGGTGGCACGGACCGTCATGGGTTGCGCGACCTCTCATTGGCCTTAGATCGCGCCGTCGATGGCGATCTGCACGCGTTGGTGTGGTTGAAGCTTAAAGGTGAAAGTATTACTTTAATAAAAAAGTAAAAAACAGACTTGAAAATGAAACTATGCCTCAGTAGAAGGGAACTAAACCGTGGGATTCCCAACTTTCGTTGGGACTGTACCTACTGTTCTGACCCCTGAGCTACATATACACTATAGTCTGGTCTGTGAGCACGTAGTAGAATTTTGTCCAATGACCCCTAGCTACCCATCCTTATCGCTCGCGCGTAATTATATTGCTGTCGCGACTGTGCGACTGGCATCCGCAGTGAGTGTGCGAGCGCGATAGCAACAATTACGCGCGAGCGATAAGGATGGGTAGCTAGGGGTCATTAGACAAAATTCTACGTGCTCACGGACCGGGCTTTAGAAGCGTCTCTTTTCTCGTTTAATTTCAAATCGAATATTAGGTACATACCTACACGATGCACTCATGACCTGAAACAAATGGCTACCATCTAATTTACAAGGACTAATGTATGTGACGTGTTTATTTCATGTACCTAACCTATCCTTGGCCATGATTGATACATGAGTACCTGGCTTGTAATTTGTACGTCATTGTAGCCTGGCGGGCCACTACATTCCGTTCTCGGAGTTGTTCAACGTGTACTGCGCGACAAAGCACGCCGTCTGCGCGTTCTCAGCTGCTCTGCTCAACGAACTGGCGCACCTTGGAAGCGACATTAAAGTTACGGTCAGTTGTGTCCAAGTTAGGACAATAACCTTCGGCTCCGGAGGACACCGTCGGGTTTTAGTGGGTATATAGACCTCGTCCTTCTGGCGGGGAGAGTGGCGCATAACCAGCCGCCCCAACAGCCATGAAAAAAAGGGTTTAGCCAGATGTACGAAGCTTTTGATAGCTTATGGTAACATAATCGTCAGGTTATTTAGTCTCCTCTGTAAGAATAATTAAGTGTTATGAATGACGTTCTCCAAATTACCTGAGGCAAATGGAGGATTTGGTCTACACTGAGGTTGGGTGGGCTGATGTTCGCATATTTTTCTTAGTAGCCTAGACTAGACGACAAAGTCCAAAGTGGGGGTAGTTATTATTCTACTTTGCCTGTTGTTATTATTTCTTACTGCTTCTATCCCATATTAATATATTGCTGTTTGTGTTCAGAGTATTTCCCCGGGGTTGGTGGACACGGCCATGATCGGCGAAGGGAACCCTCTGCCCAAGATGCGACCAGAAGNATCTTACACAGGGCCGGATTAACCATCTCGGGGCCCCTAGGCACAGCTCGTTTCGGGGCCCCCCTTTTTTTGAAGCGGAGGAAATGCTTTGCGCACCGTCACCACTGCCGAGGAACAGGGTGATGTGTGGGACTTCCGGCGCCCTAAGGCCTCAGCCTCGAATTTAGCGGGCAGCGGCGCGGGAGCGGGGCGGGCAACGCAGACCCGTTCTCGAAACAAGCGGGCAGCTCGCGCGGCGCTTTAGCGGCGAAGTGTTGTGTTCGGGGTTGTGTTGTCGAGATATTTGTTTTTATTCGCAAACGAAATGTCTGAACAACGGCGACAATTTTATTTCGATTCNTACAAGGGATCTCTTACCACATGTGATTATGCAGAATTATTTAGTATTTATATTTTCAATTATTTATGCAAACAATCAAGACGCCATGCGCCATGTTCAAGTTAAGAAAGAGAAAGCGATCTTGTTTTGACGTTAGAGCGATAAGGATGCGTGCGTTGCGGACATCGTTAAAACTATAGCTATCTCTTTCATTTGCGTGCTATTTCGTATCTTTTGTTTCACTTATCAGTTACATTTGTCAATGTGTGCAATTTGGAATAGCTCGGCACGGATTCAAATCGTAATTTCTATGAACGTAACATATCTATAGTTCTTTAATATCATTGCCCCTTACTAATAAAACTTACACGCTCGTTGAACAGTGTTTTAAAATGACATTTCCATACTAAACGTCACTTTAAAACACTGTTCAACGAGCGTGTAAGTTTTATTAGTAAGGGGTAAGCAAGTACTGAAACGCAAAATTCGAGTCTATCTAGGAGTTGATGACAACAAGACTTGTCTCGTCCTATACAGTGTGTCCGGGCATGTAGTGATCAAACTTTAAGGGCGTAATCTAATCCGGNTTCGATTCAAAATTTTATTTCTAACGCTCGATTTATTGTGGGCAAAAGAAGGAGTGCGCTGCCCGCTCGTTGCCCGCTCCCGCGCCGCTGTTTTCGAGAACCGGTCTATTTGATTTTACGCATAAGATCCTGCCGCTCCCGCGCCGCTACCGCCGCCGCCCCGCTGCCCGCTAAATTCGAGGCTGAGGCCTAAAAAGGGCGCTGCTCCATCCTGAAAAGGACGGGGTATACCCACTAAAACCTCCGCGGCGTTCCGTCATCGCCCAAGTGGGGATGTCGTGAGTATCTGGCCGTAGCCTTAGACTTCCGCGACACCACCGGCGACAGCTCGCCTACACGGCGGACCCTACACGCCCCCCTCGTGGGCGTCCGCCGGAAATGGCCTGAAACGCAAAGCCGTTCCCGTCAGACGGAGGTGACAAGGGTGCCCCCGCACCCCCGGCCTGCTGGCCGCCACCTGGGGGCTGAGTAGAACCGTCGTACAACCGCCT
The DNA here is from genome assembly GCF_004193835.3 of Ostrinia furnacalis. Classification (NCBI taxonomy): domain Eukaryota; kingdom Metazoa; phylum Arthropoda; class Insecta; order Lepidoptera; family Crambidae; genus Ostrinia; species Ostrinia furnacalis. The sequence continues at coordinate 64,990 of NW_021135928.1, read as the reverse complement.
TTTCCACCGCCTTCTCCGCCTGCGAAGCGATGAGGCGAGAGGATCGTTTTCTCGCTCGCGCTCCGCTGCCTCCTTCTGAAGGATGACCTCTTCGCAAAAGAAGGCGACCACCATCCAGCATCTTTCACTTCCTAGCATGGCGTTGACCAGGCTCGGAAGCGGAAGATCCCGGTCCACGACCGCAGTGAGGACACGACGCTGCTCATCCCAGCCTGTGCAGACCGCGAGGGTGTGCTGAACCGTGTCATCCGCCGCGCCGCATTTGTGGTACAGCAGGGATTCCTGTCGCCCGATCCTATGCAGGTACGAACCGAAGCAGCCATGACCGGTCAGCACCTGCGCCAGACGAAACGTGAGGAACCCGTGCGTTCGTTCCAACCAGTGGTCCAGAACAGGACCAAATTGAATGGTGTCCAAAGTGCGGCGGCCAAACTGCGCGCGAGTCATGTGTTCCTTCCAGCGGTCGTTCATGATCTCGCGCTCTTCCTGCCTGACGGCGCCGCGCTGCTCCGGGGCTAGGCGCTTTCCACGCGCCATCTGGTCTGCCATCCAGTGATAGATGACAGACAAAACCCCAGCTTCTAGCTCCCAAGGAGGAGTACCAGCGAGGACGCACGTCACAGCGTGCCCTACCGTGCGGTAGGTCCTTGCGACTTCCTGCGCTATGGCCCGCTGGGGCCTGCGCAGAAGGGCAGCATTCTCCCTCTTGTTGAGTGCGTCCACTCAGATTGGGGCGCCATACAGCACCATGCTCCTCAGAACGCCGGCATAAAGTCGACGATACCTCGTTTGTGGCCCTCCCAAATTTGGGAGGGACCAACTCAGTGCGCCAGCTGCCTTGAGGAAGCGTGGCGCTAGCCCGTTGAAGTGCGGGCTAAAATGCCACCTCCCGTCAAGCGTGAGGCCCAGATATTTTATCTGACCTTTGACGTTAATCCTAACGTCCTCAACCACAATGTGGGCGTCGGAAGGGGTGCGTTGGCGAGGCCCCGGAAAGAAGAGGGCCTCAGTCTTCTCCAGCGCGACTTTCAGGCCGAGGCGTCGTATTCTGCGACCGACTAATGTGCCGCCCGCCGACACCAGCCGTGCAAATGTTTTCCCCCGGGCAGTGACCAGAGTGTCATCCGCATAGCATATGACACTCATGCCCGCGAGAAAGACGCTTAGAAGGAGCCAGTTGAAGCCTAGGTTCCACAAGAGTGGACCGAGCACCGAACGGACCGAACCCTGCGGAACCCCGCTGGCTACGCTGCGCCGTTTGAGCTGGCCGTCTCTGTTAACATACAGGACTTCGCGGTCCCGTAAGTAATCGGCCAGCAGCGCTCGAAGGTACTGAGGCACTCTATGATGTTTAAGTGCCTAGCGTATGGTGGAATGAGGGATGGTATTCAAAGCGTTGGCTATATCGAATGATACAGCCAACACACCCTCACCCTAGCCTCCGCAGTGAGGCTTTTTAGCCTCTGAAGGGCGTCGAGGCGTCGACGGTTGACCTGTTATGTAAACCAAAGCAGTAATGCCAACGTTACGAAAATGAATGAGGTTCCACAATATCGAAATATGACGATTGAATGTGTGAACCAAAATAAGGCGAAGATTTGAGTTTTGTTGCTTAAAAATAATCTTTAAATTTTTTTTAATTTTTTTTTATACGGGAGTAATGGGCCCCTGGTCATAGTGGGCCCCTAGGCACAGGCCTAAAGTGCCTTATGGATAATACGGCACTGATCTTACAAAATCTTCTAATGTTTTCCTTGATAACGTATGAATACCCTGCGTTACACGTAAAGTATGCTGAGAACGTAGTTTTTACGTTTCCATACATTCACCGGTTGTGGGAACTAGCGTTGTAACGTTCTTTTACTCCCGTTCCCTCGAACATTTACAACTATTAGTTGTAAACTCCGTGAGCACATTGTTTACTAATGCCTTCTTTGGTTTCATTAGAAGCAGTCGGTCAGTACGGAAAGGTTTCTCTTTAGTACACAATGTGAATTGAGGACGCAAAGACAAACCCGAACTTTTACAGATAGAGTCACTTACAAAATCATTCTTCAGTGTTTATTATTCGAGACATATCTAACTATATTATATTATACCGTAGTGATTTTCATAACGTGTGGACTCGTTAACGGGAGGTTCAATATGAATCCCTCAACCCTCGCACTCATCCACATGGAAAGGTATCCGTACACCTAGAATTATCCATAGATAGTCAAACGTTGACCGTACAAATATAAGAAAAATTGGTATTCAAATCACAATAAGCTGAAGGGTTGATTAAGTATGTTGGTCTCGCGTAGGTACTACTTACGTATCCAAATAAAAAGGATAGGGATTGTACCCAGTGGATATATTGCGTAGGTGCTCGTATTAAGGGAGGTCCCCAAAGAGGATGAAGTACACGTGAACTCGTATTTCTCCGCTCGGAATATTTTTGTTGAACGCAGTAGTTAACACAGAATGTAAATAAGAAGCTCCTATCAAATTATGAAAAGTAAAAAGTTGACATTTTAGAACCTTTTTCGTGGGAATAAAAGCTAAGTTTTAGATAAGCAAATTGCTGTTTTAAAAAAATTCCTAGCAAATCGTAGGTTAAGATTTCTACAAGTTATTAAGTAAAAATCATGATCTTAATTATAGTTAAAGTTTAGACTAAATTACAGTTAACACTTAAGTATCAGCATACTAAAGGAACCTTAAAATACAATTCACAAAACAGCTCCCCAACATGAAACACGTTCTTGCTAAGACCATTCACCTTACCAACAAAAATACACAAAATTAATCAACAACTTATCGCAAATGTCACGAAAGCACGCATGTAACTAATAATAAGTTCGTAGTTTTACGTACAAAACTTAAGTACGATTCTCGAAGTTAGTCTTTGTATGGTGATTATTGTATAAACTTATCCAATTTACCTGTGTTATGTTTGTCCATGTTCTTGCCCGGAGAGGCTGGGGACTCCTTCACGTCTGCCATGGCGATTCCAAGTCACTGCGTTTATTGGTACCTGAAATTAATTTCAGGAATTAGATCGTGTAGGTATACGTAGATGAAGTTCTGAATATAATGTTGGATAGTTGGTTGATGGTCAAAATAATTACTTATTTACAAAAGCACTATAAACTAGTCAAGAAAATATAATTAATATCAATTGGGCAATCTATACCTATTTAGAATAATCATAAATCGCATTGTTTTCCAATAACGAAGCCATAACCTAAATTGATGAACTAAATTGCTACTATTTTCATAGAAATACACAAAAAGAGTAGGTTCATACTGAAACTTTGACCCTTATTAAAATAACTCGTGTCAACGATCTTAGAAAACAGAATATTATGTAGAGCAAGTAAATAAAAATAAGTGTACAATACTCGATGAACCAGAATTCAGTTCTATTATCCACCAGGAATACAGGACTTAGGTATAAGATACGTATCTTCTGTGGCATATGAGGATATCCCATCGTCAAGTCTTACCCGGACATAATCCATCTCTACGAAAATACCCTGACAGTTTATGTGACTATAACTTTTTAGTGGATAACGGCGCCGCTAATTTAGGGCGTCCTTTACTTAGAGAATCTTAATTTTGGCGTTGGACTAAGCTTTTTCAGTCAACTCATTACACCAATCGATTAATAAACCATGTTTGATTAATGAACGGTACACAATGTAAACTCATTACTAAGCAATTTTATTAACATTCACTGATTAACAATATCTCCTATGCCTACATCAAACAAGCTTTTGGATCTGTGTTAATATTTAATTCAGTATTGGGCGAAATCCCAATAAACGAAGTATGTTTTACACATACACTGTCTGAAAATGTATACTGAAATTGAATAACATTATGAAAATGTGAAAATTATACAAATTGTACTCCATACTCTCATGCTAAGACATTTTCCAGAAGTGGGTTGAGTCAATATTAGTCCATGGTTGAGTGCTAATGTTATAAAATCTTTATTTAATTTAGTCCTATCAACATAATTGCAATATTTGTCATAGTTTATAACAGCTAGCTAGATAGTTGTGATTGATGTTGATAAACAACAACGCATTGTTTGTACTGAGAGATGATTTTTCCAACGGCATTAACAATGTATTTTACGTCATCTTTACTTCAAACTATAGAATAACTAATTCATCTTTATTAATAATAGGTGTATTTTATATTAATCCTTTTACAATGCTGTATCGACAGTATTTAGTCTTGGTGATGTCATAAAAGGGTAGAACCATGATGTCATCCATCTATCTACCTATTAGCATAAGTTAATTCACTTAACGAGTAGACACGAAACTTCTAAAGAAATTTACAGCCGAAAAAGTAAGCTACATAACTAGTACCTATACTGGGATTAACTAATATTTGGGAGTTATAAAAACTCTCCTTGAAGCTTGATTAAACGATTAGAAGTAAGTGGTCTGTTATTATTACGCTGTATTTTACTTTTTTCAGGACTTCTAGAACTCTCCCTGAAGATTGAAATGGTACCTATTGATCTGTGAAAACCCGCCACACCAAAAGGTAGAGAGAACTCTAGTAATTGATTTGTAATTTATTTAATGGGTATACTAATCGTCGTTGTCATACTTAGTTTAAGATTTATTCGAATTACTTTTGCCGTGTTCTATGTCGTTTGAGTTGCCTTGCCAAAAAGTGTATATTAAGATATACACTTTTTAGCAAAAGTATACTTAAAAAATCTATAAAACATTGAAGTCATACTTGAGAGATTGTCGACCAGCGTGCCGGCAAACACAGCACCTTATCACTGATAACACTCACTCAAAGTTCGCGCACCGCACGATCGCGCTCGCGTCGAGATAAACACTGCGCCGCGGAAACTCGCTGGGACGCCGGAGCCGAACGGTGTTGCCAGTGGCGTGGGAGAAAATCCCCACTAGATGTTTTTTAACTTAGCAAGAATTCATCATTTGATGTTATATTTTTAGGTTTGAACAACACTTAATTTGTTTAGAGTTTTTAATGTAGAGCTGTAATGTAATGGTGTGCCATCAAAATCAATAGTACCTTAATCACTTTTTGACTTTTCGACAAAAATCTGCGGAGATTTTTTTAATGCTCATGGACTTTGAGTTGTTTACATTGAAAAAGCTTGATATTCGTGTAAGTACTTATGAGAAAACATAATGTAGTAGCCTAATGTGCCAAACATGAGCTTTTTTAAGCGATGCAGCAGAGCATTATTACCACGTGGTTTCATAATTTATTTTTCGAATCCATATATTTTATTAACTTCTGAGTAATCAATATATTTAGTAGAGTTTACAGAACCCACACGATGACATATCCCTATCTTATACCATTTTATAAGAAAACTATTTTCTCTAAATCATGGGAAAGGAAAAACCACGGCAACAATATCCCACAGCCTCACACGCTGCAATACCCGAATATATCCGATCGAGTGCCGAGCTCTGCCGAACCGCTTGTATTGATGCCGGGAAAGCAGTTTCCGCGCCATTTTTCTTGGCGCGCGCGAGGGTGGATTTTGGCAAACGACACCCCTATGAGTTGCCTAGTTGACCCGTATTCAAACGGGCATTGACCACCGAGGGTCTCTCTCTCGATAATAACTCATAATACAATAACCCGAAGGTTCTTTATTACGTGGCTAGAGTTGATTAATGCACGAGTACAGCTACCTGCTAAATCTACCTTGATCAAGTTTTGGTGTTATTGTATGAGCTTTACAATGTAGCGTCGCTCGATTTTTTAATTAGAGACTTTGTACCTACTAGATACTCATAATTCACGATTAGGGAATGAAATGTAGAGTCTACGTTATTTTCTTATGAATAAATCCCTTTTGTAAAAATTTTAGAAATTAAGAATAACAGTATCTTGGATACTCAAATACTGAAAAATAACTTCATTGTACCTATGTATTTTTATTAGATGACTTTTATATGTAAATTCATCCAAGCCATAATTTTTATCAAGATAGGTGTGCTGAGACTTGAGAGACGCCCCGAGGGAATCCTTTGTTTAGTTACTAGACTCTAGCTAGTAACTCTATTATTCTATCACACTATCATGTCGTAGTCGTCATATTTCAGAGTCATCATAATTGATTTAAAGTTTGTCAGATATGGCATATTTATTATGTAAGCTAATTAAGAAGTACTCGCAGTTACTAAAATTAGGGAGAACATACCTATGTCAGACCTCAGCTGCTCAGTAGGTAGACTTGGATATGTCACCGGAAAATAACAAGACTCGTAAGTTGATCAATTTTCTAGGAAGTTGATCAACTCTCGGAAAATAATAAACGGCAGTTCAAATGTACTATTTAACGCATCGAATTTTAGCTAATTGGTCAACTTACGGTACCTAGCCGTAATTTAATAATTAACTATATTGCTACAAGTAAAATCATCCACAAATGGGCCAATCGTTGCCCAGTGTACTATTTGACGGTACACTATTATCCGTCACTTAATACACTTTTCTCTGATTGGTCGACAGCATTAATTATAAGTATTTGGCAAGTGTTTATTCATAGAGTTACAAACACTTAGATTATGTTGTTTTAATATTTACATTTTAGAGATAGGGATATTAAAGTTCGTCTATGCTATATAGTTAAATAAATGAAAAATGTTTAAAAAAATATATTGGAGCTCAGAGTTCTATTACTGTAAGTTATATTAATAATAAGTAAGTTTGTTTATTTCTACCACTACAGACTCCATTTCACTCATCATAAATAAAATGACTTGTTATAATGAGAATTATTACCACACAAAACAACAATTGCTAATTTTACTACTGAAAATAAAGAAAATAGATAGATTTGTTTACGTTTAAACCGGTAATGGCGGCGGCCGGGTGGCGGGGAGCGGTATAAAAGCATGTGAGTCTTTTAACCAATCAACGTGCACCTTGCCTTTGTCGGATGATTTAACGGCAAGACGCCGTAAATTAATCAAGTTACTAAAATACATACGTTAAATAGTACATTTCAAATGCCGTTTATTATTTTCCGAGAGTTGATCAACTACCTAGAAAATTGATCAACTTACGAGTCTTGTTATTTTCCGGTGACAGATATATTTTTAATCTGAATATACTTGCACAGATATCTTTCTCTCCACTCTTCGCATTGATAGAAAAGAAACTTGCTCATCTCATGAAACTGAAGTTTTCACAGAAAACAAAGGCCCGCATCGCTGAAATGTACTTTTAAAAAGTATGCTCTACTTAGGTTTAGCCCAAGTGGCCCACATTTAGGCACCAACTCATTTTATCTTTGGTCGTACGTAAGGATATTGGTTCAATTTTGAACTCTACATTTATTTTAGGCAATGTCACACCTTCCAGGGTTTCTATTTTTTAGCATCTCTTGCATATTCCTGAATCTGCATCATTTTGCCGAAATACGTACATTTATATTATGTACCAAGACCTACCTTTATCCAGTTTCAGCTGTTTTTATCAGCTCGCTAATGCAAATTACTTAATTTGGGCATTCCATTATGTTTCGTGACTAAGTAAACAGTCGTCGTTTTCTGCTGCTAATTCAGTCATAGTTTCAGGCATTTTTAGCCTTTCATAGAGCAAGCAAAAATTAAACCTAATGACGATATTCAAATGTATTATTTTTAAAAATCTTTAATGAAAAATCTACAAAAGTTTCAACATGCAATCTTGTCTCAAAATTCATGTTATGTTATCAGTTTGATCTCTAATTTTGTTTTGTTTTTCAGACTAGAATAAAAATGAACCTATCAGGTTGTAGCAGAACCACGTGATTCTGTAAGGGATGAAATAAATGTTATTATTATCACTTCAAAATCAAGTGAGACAAGACTAGTAATTTTAACAATTTATTATAAAATAATTTACGGTTTTTTGTATTTTTGTCATTATAAATGTACTTAATAAATAATAATAAAATTTAAAAAGACACGTACAACGTGTGTTTTACAGTAGTTTAATTTAATCTTAGTTTAGTATGTACAGTCATAGATGTCATAGATATCGAGTTGTACAATGTTGTTGCATAGTATAAAAAAGGGGGTAGTCCGTATCTAAGATGGCGCATACGGGGTGTTGAGACGGCTGAGGGAAGGGCGGCGGGCGGCGGGCAGCGGGGCGCGGTGCGCGAGCGCCGTCCGGCGGCCGGCGTCCGGTGTCCGGCAGCCGGCGTCCGGGGTCCGGACGCAAAGAGTTTAGCCCTCCGCGGGCGCGGCTTCTTCCTCCTTCTTTGCGCCCCAGCCGTCGCACATTTTCCGGAGGAAAGCTGCCACACAAAAATACATGTAAGTTGATGCAATGATTTCCAATGCCATTGTTAATAGCCAAGTAAGAGTACGTTAACGCCCGAACTCAATGAAAAACTATTAAGTACACGTCATATTCACAAAGAATATAAATCTTTACGATATTAATTCTGTTTGTGACATAGTATGTAAGAGAATGACTTAATTATGACATAAGAAAACGTTAAATGACAAATTGAAGCAGACAGACATGAGACGAGAATTAAAAAACCTGCTAAAAGCGAGAAGAAGTTTGCGGTAGCGGCATCCTTATGTTTTGGTTCACTTACGACTTATAACTAAAGATATGACGAGATGAGATCTTCTACGCCATCACCTTCTTCAGGAATGCTGGAAAGGTACAATCAATAAGAATTGGGACACATGCAGAATGGTAAATGTTTTGGCCCTTGTGCTCCTTCAAATCAACTAAGGGTAGGTACTATAATTTAGGGTAACTCTAGGCTTTGTGTGATTAGGGTAAAATCAGTGCTAATCTAGTTTTGGGATGTGCAGTTCCACACAACTAAGGTTTGGCTTTTCATAACCAGGGTCATGCAAAATCAATGTGCTTAATGTATATTCAATTTACAAGGTACCTTCATTTTCAAGACATCTACAATAAGCTACGAACACAAAAATACTTTTCATTATTGAGAGTTGCCAAAAGGGATCAAAATACAAAAGTATGTCGCTAATATGATACTTACGTGCGTAGGGGATCATGCCGTCGTCATCTTCAGCGTCCATGCAGTCCTTGACGACTTCGTCGACTTCTTTGTCATCCAGCTTTTCACCTGAATAAGAAATGAAACATAAGCACTTGCTCAAAAGGTTGAAATTCCCAACAAAGTTTATTTTACAGAGTTTTAATCTAACAATTAATCAAAGACTCGTGTATGCCACTCAAATATCTTGGATTATTTTGGCAACCATTAATTAACTGGAGTATCGTGACAAGAGACTCTAAGCTTGAGCTGCCATGACTAGTTCTTGAGAATAAAAAACCGGCCAAGTGCGAGTCGGGCTCGCGCACAAAGGGTTCCGTAGCAGCAAATATAACCAAAATTACAGTTAAATCAACCTATCTCAAAAACTATAAGAGATACTTTGATCAAACCAAAAATCGTTGAAAGAGTTAATTAGCATGCATCACCTCTATTTTTTTTAGAATTTTATACCCCGTAGTTATAAAAATAGAGGGGGGGGGACATACTTTTTACGACTTTGAGAGCTGATATCTCAAAAACCGTTCACTTTAAGAAAAATGTTTTTTAGAAAACTTTATATCATTTTAAAAGACCTTTCCATTGATACCCCACACGGGTATGTACATCGAAAAAAAATTTTCATCCCTCAGTTACATGTATGGGGGGCCCCACCCCCAATTCTTTTTTTTACTATTTAGTGTCATAATTTTGTAGCGGTTCATACAACACATATTCCCATCAAATTTCATCACTGTAGTACTTATAGTTTCCGAGTAAATCGGCTGTGACAGACGGACAGACGGACAGACGGACAGACGGACATGACGAAACTATAAGGGTTCCGTTTTTGCCATTTTGGCTACGGAACCCTAAAAATACCAAAACTCCGAGGCCAGCCATCCAAATCGGGCATTTAATTAATATTTTACTTAATTAAAACAGATATTTATGTCTTGACAAACTGTATTCTAGCCTTGAATAACTGCATAATTTTCCAGTATCTAGTTCGAAACTTCCCCGGGTACAAAGATACCACAAGTTCCTTGAGCTTTTAACTTTGTTAATGTAGGTATTCAACTGAATAGTATTGTATCAAGAATTAACTTTCGTTTCAACTTTGCACAGATTACGGTATGGATCACGACAAATCTGTATTATTAGTGATGTGCAATAAAAGGATTTAATAATTTATAGCCTTTGTGACGATATCTCGGATTTTGAAACTCTTTGTGTGATTCCATTGCATCTTTGCCAAAGGCATATTCTTCTGTGAAACAATGTAGGTACCATAAGGCTCGGACAAAAGAAGTTTAAAGGAAAATAAGCCGTATAGTTACATGATAAAGTAACTTTTAAACTTACCTAACGCAAGGAGGGTGTGTGTGAGCTCAGCGCCAAGCATCAGACCGTTCTCGTTCTTGTCGTACAGTTTCAGACATTCCAAGAAGTCCTCGTAGCAACCCTGGTCTTTGTCTTTCTTTGCTTGGGCGTAGATGGGAAGGAACTCTTCGAGCTGGAATGAAAATGATAACAATTAAAACATGCTTTTGTACGACATGCAAGAATCAATCACTTTTAACATGCTATTTATGATGCCAACGCATGTTAATTCTGATTATGTTCATAAAAAAAATATTAAGTTTTTATAGCGTAAGTTTTGATTTTTCAATAGAAGAAAATCTGAATTACGTTGGTAACGAAAACGACAACTCAATACTCATCACCTCGCAAAAAGTCACAAATAAGAGTGAAACATGTGCAAAGAAATTAAACATGTAGCCAAAATTCGATGTCATTAAATTAAAGGGCTTCTGGCATTGGCAAGTGGCAACAGACACATTGAAATAAATACTTTCATCATGTGAGCATCATGTCGAACAATAAGAGATAGTGCCAACAATCGCTCTATTAACCTTGGGCTATCAATAAATATTTACCTACTTCAACGTATTATGTAAATGTTGAGAACGAGATGAAAATAGATTTGGTTCGGGTTAACAGTCAAAGGCCTTTGATTACCAATAACGCTGCCAACTCTATGCAATAGGGTGACCACAATATGTGCGGATTGATTTGGTTGTTTGAATTTTTTCTAATCGATTCCTGACTAAAGCTGTTAAATCTACAAGTTGCTACACTCTCCTACGGTTGCTACACTCTCCCTTGGTTTTTAAGCGCAGAACACATAGTGTCGGGAGCATTTCAGGGGCGAAAAATTTTGTAATATTCGGGTTGCTAGGCTTGGTTTTGCTTGGCCACATAAGAACCGGCTATTCAGGGGTGAATCATCATGCCACCGTAGCCGTAGTATAGACCGTAGCGGACAATCGCTTCCCGCAGGTCAGTTACCGAAACTCTACACGTCTGTGGGTTTTGCGCTTTTGTTATAGAGCCCTAATTTTAAAGGTAATTTGGTAAACAAATAGAGAAAAATTACCGTGAGGGTCTTCTCTCCCTTCTTCTTGGTACCACCGAGCTTCTCGATGGTGGCCAATGTGGGGTTGGAGTTGAGTGCCCTCAGGACATCACCCAGGTTGAAGGCGTCGATCTTGCCGGAGCCGTCGAAGTCGTAGATGGAGTAGGCGAAGGATGCCCCTGGATTGACAATAAGACTTTGTTATGGCGTGTAGTAAAAAAAAGTTAGTTTAAAAGCAGTCGACGGTCACTGGTGGCGCAATTTTTAAAGACACTTTTACATTGGGTTATAATGTTAGAGCGGTTCCACACTACGTCCAACCCAAATCCGTGAAAAGATACGGAGTACAGTCAGCGTCAAATAGTTCATAACACAGTCAGTAGTCCAAAAGTTTGCAACACGTCTTTGTTGCAATTGGTTATAGGTTGTGTTGTCAACTTTTTGGCCACTTTAGGTGTCACGATCTATCTGACGCTGACTGTACTTAGTCGTATGGTAGTTTATTTATTTTACTAAATTCGTACTTTGACTTCGGTTGGACGTAGTGCGAAACCGTTGTTATGATTTATTAAATGCAATGTTTCAATCACTGCCAATGTTTTGATAGCTTAATAATTAGTAATACATAATTCAATATTATATGTATATCTTGAACGGAAGATCTACATTTTGTTCGATGTTATTTAAGACAAATCTAACTTTTAAAAACTAAGTTGCAAAGGGCAATGGTAGTAGGTACTCATTAAACCAGCTTATCGATACGTTTATTTGTTTTGTATTTGTATTAAGTAATGATATTTAATTAAGTTAGTATAAAACCCAGTTCAGTCCGGATCTTCAAGAAAGTTACTAGCTCAATAATTGGCACACGAGATTTCTAACTCTCTGGTTAGTTGGACACAAGCAAATCCACTTAAAACTTTGAATGGTTTGAGCAATGGTTAAACAATTTGTAGAAGTAAGAATGAACATAATATTAACAAAGTTTAATTTAAGGCTGAAACGAGGCCTAAGTACCTACCTATTCGGTCTCAAAATATTGAAATTCAATTAACAATCAAAACCTTAATAAAGCTTATTAGCTTTATATTATAAGCTTAGTGACAACATACAATATTAAAGCTTTGCTTCGAAAAATCATAGTCCCATTCTATGATAAGGAATTATGAATGTTTATTACATCTGTTTAGACATCAGCAGTCTTTATTTTCAGTCACATAAACTTCAGTTCATTACTTTTTCGAACGCTCAGGTGCCGCGCGTAGGCGGCGCGTGGGCATACATTCTTCTCCCAGAATAATACTTTCCACCGCAAGTTTCGATATATTCACTGCAAACTCACTGAGTCACATTCTAATTATATCTCGATTGTAACTCTGCCCTAATTTTAACTGGGTGCCAAACGTCCGATATTCTTAAATAGCAATCCCTTAAATATAGAGACAAGCCTGATTGTAATCCTGAATTGATTGTTTTATGTTTCAAGTTAATATCGACTTCATAAAACCAAAGTATTTTTAAAAATATCTAAGTTTCAAACAAGAAGTCTTAATAATTGTTATCAAGTTATTAGGTATTCAAGAATTAGGTGTACTGGAATAATTGTTGCTAGATGAAGAAAAATAAGAGCCTGCTGTCAGCTGATTAAAACCACATGACGACCTTGATAATGACAGTTGATTTATCATATCAACAGAACCCCAATTAATGTCCCAAATATGACGCATACGGGCGGTTCACTAGTTGCATCTTGCATGTAAACAGGTAACGGTTGGCCGGCTAATTCTCACGCCAAAAAGCTCTCGGCAGGTTGCAGTGAAATCTGAGCGGAGTTTCTCTGTTTGGGCGGGCGGCCGAACGGATCACGTGACGCAAAAGTTTAATTTTGGAACGCAGCGCGCGCGCAGCGTGGCCCTGCCACTGGCGCCGACACCGGCTTCTCTTAGGAACGCACGCCTTTTATGAGAATCGGTCTAAACTTAGATGTTACGATGTTCACTCCCATTTCATTTATGTAATGTTTCAGCAAAGTACGCGTATATGAACTATAGCTACCGCATGTTAGAAGTTTCATGTTAGGATGCAATGCTTATGTTAGTTTTTAATTTTAATCAGTTATATCTCAATTAGGACTCATTTGAACTTCTTCAAGATTTGAAATTAATGTCAATACAAGTTAATAGTTATGTTAAAAGTTTTATTTATTTAAATGATTCAGAAAATTAATACTCACTTTCAACGTCGTTCTTGCTGAGGTCGCTCTGAAAATTACCAAAAACATATCGTTACTTTGATGTTTTAAAGCGTGTCATGCAATGTGTGGGTCTAACTTGTGTGTTTTTGGTGAATTTCAACACTGCAGGTGCTCGTGTGTAAGCGACGAAGGTATACGATACCATGTTTTCTCACTGTTTATGCACAACACTATTTCATGGAAGGTACGCTGAAGCTCCATGTCGCTCGCGATTTCCGGTCTGCGGAATCGTTTCACGAGATAACAACACGTTCCCTATATCACTTGTCGATCTAACAGTCCGCATTTTCACTAACACCTTTTCACATTTCACTGCCGTCATGGATGACTCACCATTTTGTGTGGTGTTAGTTGGTTCCCTCCCGGTCTTCACTGGCAGACGTTCAGACAAGAAGTGGGGCTCGGTAACTTTTCGCGGGACTGTTTTAACTGGCTTAGATGGCGCACCCGTCTGGATATTTGAGATTTAGCCCAGGAATCCGCGACCGTTCTATTTTCGGCGAAGTTGGAGCGTGCGCGCAGCGTCTTCAAACGCACGCCGATCACGTAGGCGCGAGCGAGACGAGGAGTTTTCACGGTTTCCCCATGATCGTGCTGACTCCGATTCCAATGGTATATCTACATTTACGCTAAACTATTTCGATCGATCTCTGTGATATAGGTGTATAGGAGGACCGCTCTTGGAAACCAAGGTGTCTGATATTGTGATTAGCAGATAAAATCTCTGATCATCCAATCCTATTTTTCATATCAAAAGGACTAGGTTTCTAGATTTTTGTAAAAATAAACAATAAAATTCGTTAAAGCATTTATTAGCAAAGAACCAGCTGCCTAAAATATAACAGGATCAATAAGATAAATTAATCAGTATTCGCCACATTCATCAGGGTTGACGTCGAAGGTGTAGTTCTTCCAGCGGGAGGAGTTGACGAGGGCCTCGCTGACGGTATTGAACTTCCACACAACGTGCTGCGCGGACGGCGGGGAAGAGCACAGCTTGCGCTGGTCTAGCAGACTGGCAGCGCGACGTCTTGCATCTGGAGATAGGGGGCATAGTCCCCGGACGGATCCTGGGACTCGCACCTCCTGTAAAGTAAAGAAGCTGATGTAAATTGCGATAAATCCCGACCCACGGCATTTGATAAAGTGTGAATCATCGCATCATGCGGCCGTCATGAGTCATGACTAACGAAACGCCTAGAACATACTAATAGCGTATTTAAGCAATCATTTAAAACCCTGCGTTTCCCTGGAGTCTTGCGTCGCCACCAGCCGCGGAGGCAAGCTAGGAGGCGGGCCCCCTGCGTACGGCACCGCTGCACCAGCCCACTCTTACGCGAACCACTTGCTGAGGCTGATACCGCGGCCGCTGATGTAGCGGCCAGCTCCTCAATGCTTTTATGCTGGAAAGTTTAAAAAACCCATTCTTAAAATAACTCTTATCTTCATTGCTAGAAAGTTCAGCATCACAACTAGACCAAACAATAATGATAAAAATCGGAAGCAACCTGAACAGGTTCCTCGATTCGTGGTGAATTCTCATCAGACGTTGGCATAGCCATTAGTTCAACTTCTTGCATGGACATGCATTTAGTATCTTGTAATATGGGGTCACCATCATCATCCGAACATTGATCGTAGTCACCTGAAATATTATGATGATGCGTGTTCTATAAACTACTCCCAACAAATTACCGAATAACGTTATCTTCAATAGCACTTACGATTTAGTGTTAAATAGGTATTTTCATAAAAAGCAACGTCATCGTTTTTCATAGATTTTTCATTTCCTTGCTGTTCAACTTCCTGTAAATGGATTTGTAAGTTCAGAGGTTTCTATTTATTTTGCTGAATTAATCAGATCCAAGTTATCTTACCTCTGTTATTTCAGTCACTACTGATGTACATCCATAATCCTTGTTAGTTGGTTCATTGTCTTCGCAAAAAGCCATATCTTTGCCAAAGTCTGCAGTGAATGCATCCGACAAAAAGGAATATCCAGAATGTTCTGTACTTGGAGATTTTTGCCCTGTGGGCTCTATGGTCGTTAGATCTTCACCAAAAGCTATACCGAGGGCAGTGTTCACGTAGGATTCCATTATTTTTGTCATAGCTTCAGTCAACAAATCATTGGAATCACATCGAATATTCTCGGTGTCATTATCATCGCATATTATGACACGTTCGACTTCACTCATATCGAACAGATGGTTGATAAACATAGAAGTTGATTTTGTCAATTCATTCTGGCGCTAAAAGGTGATTTTAAATAATAATTTTACTTTTTTAAATAATAACCCATTTACATAAGCATTAATAATAAACATACCAAATCGTTTTCTTCGTCACCTTGGCCTATGAAACTAGTTTCATTCAACACTTGGTAGATTTCGTCTGAAATAAATTGCAAAGAATTACAATGTTGAGAAGTACAGCATCCATTTATTAAAACGAATAAAGAAAATCTTTTATCCCACATTATAAATTGGTGATTACTCAATGAAAAAATACATAGCTCTTGTCAGCGAAAACATAGCGTTCTATTATTGGAACCATTCTCTCAACCGGAGCATATTTTTTCAATACCTTGACCTCTTTTGTTTATACGTTTTCTTTGAATCAAGTACCTGCTTCTTTCTGAGGGGTCGACGTAGCAACGACATTAGGGGCCGAATCCGTATTGTTTTGTACGGCTTCTTCGTCTCTTTTGGATGCAGTGAGGGTATCGTCGCCCTCAATTTCCTCTATCAATGGACCACTTCTTAGATTTTTCAGCATCGCCAAGTAACGCCATGGTTGTCCTAAGATTATTGGAATAACTTCAACAAACAAATTGTTTGAGAGCACAGGTGTAGTAACATGGGTGAAAGATTAGGTTAAAAGTAGAATCAAACTCTTATTTTTGTATATTAATATTATACCGTATACTAGGTACCTGACATACCTGATTCAGTAGCAGCATTCGCTATGACATACGCTTCATCCAGAACTTGACTTACAAGGTGTACCGCAAGAAGCCCTGCGATTCGCGGATCACAGTTCGAATCTCCGTCTAAACATTAAACATCAGGGCTTAATTATTGTTTTCTTAAAAAATTATAAATAAAAATACATAACAAACAATAATATTAATGATTCAGGAATAAAAACCACACCTTCCTTGTTTGTCATTTTGCGAATTTTCGATGTGACAGATTCGTGACGCGTTTCGGGTTTGTGTTGAGTTTTTTTTTTATAAACAGCCAGCAATTAGAAACATTAAACGATGTAACTTTTTTTAAACTTCGGCTTTGAAGAGGTTTATAGGCATTGGGCTGCCAATTTGAATAAAATAATCGCTTTTCTGTAAGCTTTTTTCTAATTAATATTTTTCTTCAATCTCAGGGCTCTACATGTATCCTTACCAGAGGTCAGCCGGCATATTTAGTATATTTTGTTATATTGTATACTGCGAAGCCTTTATTTTGAAAAATCCATCTTTATTTACCTATTCGGTAACCCCAATATTTAAAATCGAGATGTGTAGTTAGAGAATGATTTCGTTAGGTTTGTTCTTGAGTATCTCAAGAGAACGGTGTGTCAACTTCACATATTCCACTAAATCTCAGCTCTTCTCAATCCAACTTTACTAATTAACTTTATGCAGCAAATAACATCGACTGAGTGACATTGTGCCCACACATCAGTAGAAACAATCTACAAAGTAGCAACTGTTAACTGTTTAGTGCGGGCGCTCCCACCGCTCTATTTATAAATTGCCGCTAAGTGAACATTGATATCAACCCAATCTAGTTAATTCAACACCGTTAGCTGGGCTAATAAACAGCTTTTAGACGGGAACATACACAACTACCTCTGTTTCGCTTGGTTAGTATGGATGGATTTTTTTTCTACATGTTAGAGATGACTGTAGGAAGTATTGTTGAGTTCATATTCTTTCGACAGCGATACATCAGTCTTCATTTAAAGGCGATTTAATAGCTTAGCTACATCGAATACGTTTGGGATTGTTGTCATATTAGAAATTCGTTTCTGAATAATTAATCTAAAAGTTAGAGCCATAACACCCACCATAGAGCCTACCTATATGGTAGGTAATAAACCCATGCATCTTTAAGGACATATTTTTATAATGACAATGAATTCGTTCATCAAGTTATTTATTGTGCGTAAAGTTATGCTTTACAATATGCAAGTACACAATCACTAAAAGTATTTACAAAGCTGTAATGATCTATATTTTGTTTACATAACGTCGCAAACGCCGACATAAATAAATACGACCTAATTTTCTAGTGATTTCTTGTACAGACGGCAGCTGAAGTTTCCATAACAACCGGAGGCTGCGCTGCGCGCACAGATCAATGAAAATTCTGTAGGGGTGCCACCATAACCGTTCTAACAGTTCTTCTCAATCACTGTAAATATTTGGGCGCAATTTCTCATTCATGATTAGACGGCAAACTGTGGCAAATACCGAATTGCATTACAAGCTAACTTTCGAAGTTTCACTGGAAAAATTATCGGATATTGAGTTATTCAGGTCCTTATTTTTACTTATTGCCTATTACTATTGATTGATTTTCTATGTAAATTATAAGCAAATGTAGCTATGTGTAATAGCTTTTTAATGCTACTAAATTCAAAAATTATAATTTGGAACAAAAAAGAAAAATAACTAATATAATCTTCTCTAAAGAAACAGAAAAGGTAGTGAAATCCACGTCAATAGGTGCTAAACATGTATTTCATTACGTAAACACATGGAACATTTATTGCTTGTACCATCCCTATGCTCCTGTCTGGATCAGGCTGCGCAAAGCCTCACTCCGGGCCGAGCTTCCCTCCCGTCGACGCGCCCTAGCGCTCGCAACCCTTGCGTAAACAGTGACTGTGCTGTCAAACCCACCATGTGACTACCGCTCGCCGCTGTGGTCATCGGTATGTACTCGACCTTATATTGTTTTTGGGATGGAATGTTGGATAGAGTCGCGAGTGATTTCTTTCCAATGGAAGTTAGAATTTCGTATTAATTTTGATTGGCAAGTTTTTAATTTATGTGATTGGTTAACGAGACAGTGTGTGCAAATACCATTTGACTCGGAAACTAAGGGTAGATAGGTTTTGTATACGTTTCTGCAGTGGTGATATTATGATAATACTCCGAGATATCGGAGAAAAAGTCCATCTATGTAACTGTAATAGTTTTTTTTATCTTCCTTAAATATTTTTCCGAACAAGGAATCCATTTTGTCTTCCATTCATATTGGGATGAATACATGGGACTATTGCATGACATAATGGCAGTTAACATCAACAATTCATACATATTACAAGTAAAATGAGGCACGGTATCAGAGCTGATAAAGATCGTATTGATCTTTAGATTATGATTATATTTAAAGTTATTTCCTTATTATAAAGTTATTAAAATGTCAATGCCTAGTGACTAACACGTTGATGTCCTCCATTATAAAATTGCAAAATACTTAGGCACCTACTTTACTGTCGTCTTATTTAAAGCCTGCCTACATAATTAATTTATTATGAAATGAATAAATGAAGTAATGAAATAACATAAGACATAACATATTTTTACTCATACTCAACAGTTCAACACGGCTTAAGATTTTGGGTTCCAGTGCATTCAAAATGAATTCGACCTTATGACAAATTAAAAAGTAGATACCTACCTAATGTTGTCGAAAAGAATGTTTTAAAAAGTCGTACATCAAGTTACAATTACTTATTATTGATTTTCTAGACAAACTGTACCTAAGCAAAATGAAGATGAAGGAAATCTCTGAGGAGGATCCAAACTTGGATGACGTGGTGCCTATCCCGGTTCAAATCTTTCTCTGGCGACTCACAGCTCCCTTCGTCAGGCCCAGGCTTGGCAGAGTCCACGACGATGATTGCATGGTCAGTAACTTATTTTAATTATTATAAAACAGTACTAATAACAATCTTAATTATAGCCAAAATCAAGTTGAATAAAGAATGAATGTAAATATGAATAAATTAATCCTATAATACAAGCCACAATCCCTTTCCATCATTGAAATAAAAAGAAAAACTTAACTTTACAATTTAAGCAAAACAAAAAAATAATTCTTAATTTATATTAAAATTTTAATGCTAAATTACACTATAGCCAGTATCGTAATTTCAACCGTCTCTACAACTCCCGTATGGTCTAGTGGCTAGGATACCTGGCTTTCACCCAGGAGGCTCGGGTTCGATTCCCGGTACGGGAATCATCTTTTTGTATTTTTTTTATAATTGCTTAAAACGTAATAAATTGTTGATACAGTTCTGTCAGCGAGCTCCTGGGCATCATGTGAGTATTTTAAATATTAGGTGCGTGCCGTGATTTTCTTTTAGTGAACACTAGTGAATGCTGAAGTTTTTTATAAAATTAGATCTTAGTTAGGCTTTGTTTTTAATTTAAGTAAAAATGCGGTTTATGAACTAATTTTTTAACACTTTATTAACTACTTTAAGCACAATACTCTCGTTTTTAATAAATTTAGGATTGGTAGCTCGTAGCATGATTTATTTTGTCGCATTGCCGCTTCCTTTTTTTCAGGACTTCCATTCTGTGCTTTTGGTTTTGTGGTTGATCTTTCCTTCGTTTTTATTCTCGTGTAGATATCGTAAATCGGCCACAATAAATACCTAAGGTTATCTTCTAGGTAGGTTGAATGCAGGCGCGGATCCAGCCCTCAAAAAAGGTTTTGGGCACAGCCACCAAAAATGAGCAAAGTGAGAGTTGGATCACTACATGCCCGGACAATCCGGACATACATACATGCCTATCGATCTTATCAATAGATCATAATTAAAACAAGCAAATTAGGGTTGTGAGCATGCCCACAGTGCCCACAACGGTGGATCCGCGCCTGGTAGAATGAGAAATTAAACTCTTACTTAATGCCGCGGCGCGGTGTGTCCTGAATGGTCACCTACATAATAATTCGAAGTATAGGTATTATTTATTTGTAGTAATAGTGACCCCTTAAAAACACACATCTGAAATCTAAACGAGCTAAAAATAAAATAATTTCCTTTGTTGATTGAATGAGAAGAGAAAACAACGTTCACCGATGTGTGGCTAATACCCACCCACCCATTGCTAGCTGCAGCAGCTGTACTTAGCTAGGAGATATTCTATGAATCTGAAAAACGATGAAACTTTTATCACTATCATGCTTGACCTGCTTTCTGGGAAACCTTTTCCCTTTTGTACCCTTGGTTTGTACCCCATATTATTTGTACCGAGCTATTTTTTCATGTGGGACTGCATTTTATTGCTGAAAATTTTTAGGACATTATGGTATAAGTTGAAGCTTTATGTATAGCCTGACCAGGAACATAAAAACCCTCGCCATGTTGCGGAAAACTAATGGTACTCATTTCTTTTAATGGCAACAGTATAGTTCCAAAATACTGGACTGTCCTGTCGATGACATTGACAGTGGGGCGCCACCGTCAATACCGGATCGCTGGTTCAGATTTTTGCCATGTTGGAAACCATATAGTTGAACGATGGTAGCGCCCCCCTGTCATTGAGTTTGGCGGGACAGTTCAGCGTGGGTCATCTATAACTGTGGGTCTAGACAAAGTGCCATTATAATCGCAAACCAGTCGAAAAGTGGTCGAAAAGCCCCTTTTTTGTATGGAATTTGACGGATTCGATTTTCGATTCGATCAAAAAGTGCGTTTTGTCTAGGGGGGCTGAAAACTTCATTAACATGTCACCTTGCATATCAGTCTATTGCTGTCAAAGTGTAAACAAACTTTATTTTAAATGTTCGCAATTGATTTTGTGAATTAAATTGCTAAAATCTTTTTATAGTCGTGAAAGAAAAGTGGTTCACAATGTGTTAAAGTATTTGTCGAAGAGAAATACTAAGGGTTCGGACAATATTTTCATTGAATAATGTTTCCGACAAAGGTTGTCAAATTGACTGACATGTTTATCGTATAGTACAGTCCACTATGAAAATTAGCTGTGGTTTGTTTCAACTACCTATTTTAAAGTTTTTTGTCACTTTTTAAGTGTTCAATTTTAAGGAATTGGGAAAGAAGTACCGAGTTTGAAGCGTTCTTAGCAGACATTGCAGTTGAATATTCAAGTTCTGAATTTTATTATTGATGAATAATAAAATAAATCCTACTAGCTCGATTGATGGTTTCATTTAATTTATTTAAACCAAGTTACCTATAATAATATGTTTTCGTTAATTTATGAAAATATCAAATTAGCCCTAATCCTGAATCCTGATACATAAAGTTAGTCTATTAATTTAACACAGGTACGATACGACTGTACTCAGTGTTGCACTATCAAATGCAATTGACGCGCCTCTATGCCAGGGTTTTTATGTTCCTGGTCAGGCTATAAGTATAGCCTGACCAGGAACATAAAAACCCTCGCCATGTTGCGGAAAACTAATGGTACTAATTTCTTTTAATGGCAACAGTAACTGAAAACTTCATTTACATGTCAATAATCAAGCTGTCTATTGCTGTCAAAGTGTAAACAAACTTTATTTTAAATGTGTGCAATTGATTTTGTGAATTAAATTGCTAAAATCTTTTTATAGTCGTGAAAGAAAAGTGGTTCACAATGTGTTAAAGTATTTCCATGCTACGCCGCCACTGCATAAAGTTAGCCTATTAATTTAACACAGGTACGACTGTACTCAGTGTTGCACTATCAAATGCAATTGACGCGCCTCTATGCCAGGGTTTTTATGTTCCTGGTCAGGCTATATAAAATTTATTCTGTGGGGCTTATTTTAGAAGAAGTTTCATGAGTTTAGAAAATCAATCAACTTCAAATCTTTACTGTGACGTAGAAAGGAAGCTCACTCTATTTATAGAATCTTAGGCCAATTTTACTCTTAAGTTGGTAGCATTGTATGTCAACGTCAGTGTCACATGTTGTTTATTGTCAAAATTTAGTAAACAAACAAATGTTGCTGCAAGGATTTTTCGTATCTACTTTGTTAATTTAAACACATTTTAAATCTGGTTTTCTTTTATGCTCACATAGGAAATAAAACAAGCTGCAAAGGTAAGAAACAAGGTGCAATATTATAAGTTCTGACTATTGTAAACAGTGTTTTAACTCAGTAACTAATATATGATACTTATTTTTGTAAATTTCAGTCGTTCGAGAAGGCTTTGGTACAAAATCTTCGGTTGGGTCTTTCGATTAGTTTAACGGAATCGGAAGCAATAGAAGCTATTCCACGATGGCGCCTGATTCAAGCTGCATTTCCTCATGTAATGCACTCTCTGGCAGCACTCTTACACAACAGGTATTTGATACTTTTTACACATTATTCAGTCAAACAGATATTTTTTAAACTTTTATGACGTAAACGACACTATGTCGCATCAACCCCCAGGCGGTTGCATATAACCGCGACAGTTGATTAACTATTGTGTCTCGATTCACGGGGCTTGAAATTATCCTTTCAAATTATTCTTTCATAAACTTTTATTGCTTAATATTACAGGGTCAAAGACAACATGCAGTCCCTGGGAAATGTGGAAACTACCCTCCTGTACACATTACATTGGATCCTCCTTGACGCCTCAGACGAATGTGCTGACAATGACTATGAGAATGGAGTATTCTATTCAAACCCTTTCCATTACCTTTTCTCAGTACCTTCTATAACAGTACGTAATAAAATCAATATTATTTAGCCTTTAAATATGCAACATATTTTGTTTGTTAATTTGTATTGTTTTAAATTCCAGCTTTTTGTATTCCTCTTTGCACCAATATCTCAACACCTAAAGGAATCTGATTTCACCAACAACTACCGATTAGAGAATGGCCTGAAGTTGTGGCAAGCGATGTGGGAATTCCGGCATCCCGATGCACCGTGCTTCTCGACCCTGGTCAAGCCCAAACCGAAACCTTTGGGTGGGAAATTTTCTAAGCGAAATCAGCATGGGGACGTGTTTATGGGGCGTATGTTTATTTATTATTTCCCTTATATTTTCCACTGAAATTTCTCTTATCTAGCCAGCCTTGATCTTTCAGTGCGCTTCAAGTATACATAATAAAACATTATGACATTTATTATGTATACTTACACATTTTGCTACTAGTTTCCTGCTTTTGAACGCTTTTATGTCACTCCTAATTGATAATGTTCAAGTAATTGTAATGTTACAATATACATAAAATGTTTAAGGCAAATTCTCGAAGGAAGAGGGTACGGTCAATGGTAGTCCACCAAGTCAAAATGTATCAGTGTCGCAGTCAGAGGCACCTTCCAAACAGCCAAGCACTGAAGAAGAGCCCTGGCTTTCTTCTCCAAAGGACACAATCTTTCCAGAAACTATACCAGAAGAGAGTTCTAGTACAGAAGAGGAGCATGTTGTAAGTTCATTTTATTCTCTAATCAAATATTTCCACTGTTTGATACTTTTATGCATACTTATTACATGACTTGTAAAATTATTCTTCTTTTCAGTTTATTTATCGCCTGCCATCCGAACAAAACTATGGTGGTGCTGTCAAAGAAACTTACACAGTGTATGCTGCTGACCCAAGCCTATTCCAGCTTCGCAAATCTGATCCTTCAAAACCAGGTCTACCTGGTATCAAACCATTGCCTCCTGTGACTAAAATGAGGTAAATAAATAGCTAACACATAATAAATAATATAATATAACAATATGCTTAATTATACAGAAGTGTTTAAAGAAAAAACCTTCTAGGGTTGAAAATAACCCTTCTACCCTCAACCCTCCTTCTGCCACAGTCGGATAAAAAGACATTTAATTTGAAGATAATATCTTTTTCAGTTCATCAGATAAGGAATCTCTATCAGATAGTGCTGGTATAGGGCAACAAAAAGGAATACCAACAACAGAGAAGCCCATGTCTAAACAAGTTCATGTAAGATTTTTGACATAAATATTAATTTAAAGTAAATTAAACTCATTTGCATTGTGTTAGTGTTTAATCTGTTTGTTTTCAGGTATCTGCCGCTACTTTTCTAGATGTTGCGACTTTACGGTGTTTATTCACTTCTCAGTGGCAAGAAGAAGGTGTATATTGGGCACTTCACTATCTGTACAACAGGTATTATTGGCCAAAAAAAATTAATAAAAGATAAACTCACTATGAAATATTTCACCGACTTTTCTCGTAAACTTGACTTTTTACATTTCTAGGTTACGTGATATTTGTGATGATATGTCTAAACAAACACAGCCAAGGAAAAGAAGTAACTCTTTACCTATTCCTAAGATCGAAGTTTCAGTGTACCAAAGTCCAGACATAAAAGAGCGCGACTCTTTGAAAAACTTCATGGAAGTGCCTGAAATCAAAGACATGTCGCCAGTCACAGAACTACCGTTTCCAGTTTCCCCTAAAGTTGAAGAAGAAACTGTAATGAGTAGACGATCTAGCGAGAAAATTAAACGCAAAATGAAAATGGCCGACCTCAAAGCGTTCGTTGAAACAAAACTGCTATCGAAATCGGATAAGGCACTGGAAAAAATTGGGCAGGAAGACCACAAGTTCACGTTTCACACTGCAGTAAGAATGATATCTGTAGATATTCTTCCTTCCTTTCACCTTGTAGTTATTTGTTTGTTTCTACTGAATTTCTTCTCTTGACTCTTCCTATTGTTTTAGGAGTATCATAGAAGTCTTGATCATGCTGATGATAGACCAAACTCTGCACTTTCAAGCAACTTCCCAACTTTTGCCCCTAGACTAACTGGCGATTTATTTCAGTGCAATCTGATCAAAGGGAAAAGTATGCCGAGTCTGAGGTGTGTACTAAATACTTAGTTTTTAAGATTTTTTTACATATTTACATACTTAGTTACTAATTTTACCTATCCTATTTATAGCTAAGTATTTTGAAGTTCACGTCTCTTTTTTCGACTCAGTAACAGCGATTATATTTTCTAGGAATATAAAACTTAGCCATAGTTAAGCGTTTTAAGCTTAGCCAAACAATACTCGTAGAGTATTTAGTTAATGTACTTTTCCCTTCAAAATTTAAAATTAATCACAGGTGATTACTGGTCTTTTTATTTTTCATTACTTTTATGTTTCTATAAAAGCACAGCATGGTTTCTTTATTACACATTGGGTGATATTTCCTATTTTAAAAATTGTATTTTTCTCTTTCTCCCGTCTTAATAACGCTTAAACCCGTACACTATTGTATTGGATGAACAAAATGGTCGCTAGCTGTCTGATTGATGAGCTAGCCTCGAATGGGTAAGTGCGCCAAGTATTCCGACGAATTAGATGCTTCGTAAATTAGTTGCAAGCATTGCTAGGCAAACTACCACAACGGTATCGCATAGGCATTTGTTGATTTAGAATAGTTTTAGTTCGGTTTTCTATTGATAGCGGGTTCAGTAAGGCAATGTAGGTACAGCTTGGTTTGGAATAAACATCACTTTGATAACAATAAGCACTCAACACTGCTTTTTTCAGACACAAACAATCTCCACATGGATTGGTTGCACGCATTCTTACGCAAATCATCTCACACATAAACTATTATTATTACAAGCAATTAGAACATCGAAGTAGATTGACAAGTTAAATGCAGAAAACTTATATGCAACGCTTGAGCTGAAATCGTACAACTAGTGCTATAATATTTATTGATTCATTTAAATTATATTATGCCAGTCAAAGTGAACGTGACATTGTACTCATCATCCTGTTTATTGAGCATGGCATAGTAAATATTGGTCATAAAACACTCTTTAAATTATTTGAATATCCCTTTTATTCATGATATCAGGCGTGTTTCCCTTACGTAATTTTATCTTCAACTCTAGAACTCATAATAAATAACTCAATCCAACATCTGCAAAAAACATCATTGTGTGCTCTAAGATGTTAGCAGTACCCACTGCAAAATACATTTGAAAAAGCTTATAAAATCTCTAATTTAATTGTCATCATCAAAATTAGAGGTAAAGAGTGTTTTATATCCATATTTTAAATTGAAAACTGAATAACTTTTTGCATGGCAGCAAATTAATAAATTGAAAATGAAACAACTTTTAACTAGTATTCCAAATTCAGTTCAATACTAGATTATAAATTGATACAATAATCATTCACAGAATACACATCACTTACATTCCATAGAATTCAACAATCACTAACAATTTATTTCCACTAGTGAACCTAATTCACCCACCAGCACTAACACCAGTGTATAAGGTTCAATATTGTGGATCACCGATATCATTTCAAGAATGTATCGGTACTCACACTAGTGTATTTCAGGTACATCGGGGAGGTGAAGACAGAGAGAGCACACGGTCCGTCTCACACAATGCCTTGCAACTTGCAAAAGAAAAACAACCCTATTATAACGGTCACAGAACACACACCTACACCATCGCCGGATTATCTCTCTAAGACAAGACAAGTATGATCTTTAATCTCTTAGCAGTGCTAAAGTATCTTCTAGCTTCTTAATTTTTAGAGTCAATTTTAAGTGTACAGTTGGTTTTGCCCATTGGTGCCTGCACAATTTCTAATCATATTCAATTACTATTTATTTTTTGCATGATCTATTAGATATCTAAAATACACATTTTCAGGGCTCTCTAGAATCACAAATAGATTCAGTGAGCATGCAAGGATCTCAACATATTCCAACGCCGGAAAGGAAACCCAGTTTGTCGCGATCTCAGACTGATTCAAACATCACCTACGTGGTTGAAGAAATACAAGAGGCTCCAGGGTCCTTGCACTATATCACCAAAGATGGAGATATTGACTTCCAGGTTGTTCTTAAGGTATGCCAAAACATCTTGATGTCTCAATAAATGTGTCATTCAAACTTCGAATATAAAGTCAAGACATTATGATACTTTTTTCCATAGGCAGTCTACTCAGTATCCACCATGGATAGCTTCTACATCACCTTACGGGTTATGGAAGTTATGCTGAACTTGGTGGATACACTTATGGAGATTGGCGTTCACAAGAACTGGCAGAATAACCAAGTAGAAGAAATACAACCAACACCCGATCCTCTGATTGATTTTAGCAAGGAAAAAGAGAATAAGGTACCTGTAATATTTTGTCTTATCCAGTAAATTAATTGTTTTCACTCATATGCCTTGTAACTTTTAATTGGATTTAATTTTAGGAAAGAGATTCAGGACTCCCCTGTGCACAAAGTCAAGATTCCAATAACACTAACATAGATGGTTGCGACAGCACAAAAGAGAAGGCTAAAGATGAAGAAAACCTCGATTGTCCTTACTACATGATCATGCACATTATACTTAGGTATGTCACTATCAAATCTACTAGCAAATGTTATAATAATTACTTCATCAGACAATAGGTGAGAGCAGTAACCTCTTAATCCCAATTTATTGGTAGTGCACACATTAATAACGCAGATCCAACTACCAAACCTCGAATTGGTTGTTTGATGTCGACATCGTTT
Source organism: Ostrinia furnacalis (assembly GCF_004193835.3). Taxonomy (NCBI): domain Eukaryota; kingdom Metazoa; phylum Arthropoda; class Insecta; order Lepidoptera; family Crambidae; genus Ostrinia; species Ostrinia furnacalis. The sequence continues at coordinate 36,821 of NW_021135928.1, read as the reverse complement.
TAATTCTCAAGAATATCCATCTCTTTACTGAGAGAATGTTCTTACTTACAGACAGACTTCATTAGAGTAAATACTTCTACAGAACCTTAAAAATACTATTATAGGATCTCTTTTTGAATGTAATCTCTTTTTGAATGTAATCTCTTTGTTATAGACTGCTTCGCCAACTCGGCTGTTCTCACGGCTGCATGACAGCTCTCCGAGGGCCCCAAGCAGAGTGCCTCAGGGTGCAAGCAAGGAACTCCCTACGTCAGTTGCGTTCCGAAGCCATCCCCAAGTTTACGATGCGTTTGAAGGAGATGACTAAATACGCACCCATTAGAGAGGTGCTTGACAATTTACATGCTACGGTTGGATTCTGTGTTGAGCCTTCGACATTGGTGTCGCCTATGAGTAAGTATCTTTTCTACCAGTCTCCTTTTGCAACTATAACTTTGGCCATTATTTATACAATCTACAAAGAAAATTTAGTTAGTATAAAATTAGAAAAAACAAATCATTTAAGTTGGTTGGACTGCCTACAAAAGTCAAAAGGCTTTTATAAAATGCTTTTACACGTCCCGGTATTACGTTAATCCTGGCACTGCTTTGGGACAATAAATGGGCCAGTGCTTGGGGCCATGTTTAGAAACGTGTAATTATTTACTTGAACGACGTTTCAGAAAATGGGCCTTAGTGATGTACAAATGATAATGAACCTTATTTTATCAATCATAGGTCAGCAAAAACGGAGCACCAAATCTCCAGAAATCAGCCACCTACAATCCGCCTACGCAAGTAACTTTGGTGCCGCCCAATGTGCCAATGCAAATAGAGTCATAGAGACGTTTATTATAGAGTCCACTTTTCGAGTGCTTGTTACCAGATTCGCCCTTATGCATAAGGAGCTGAAGATGCTGGATAACTCAGTAAGTGCAATATTTTTTTAAATATACATACCTGTCTAATGTCCCTCTGATGAGTTTTAACCCTCGCTGTACGAGGTGGGGTGTGACACACCCCAGTCCTTTAAAAATAGCCACAATTTTAAAAATTTGCAAGTGCTGTATTTGAAATTCTCAGTAGCTGGAATTATGACACTGCTGCTTCGATCAGCGTTGCAAAATCAGTCCAGCGGTGACTACCAACTGAGTTACATGCCTTTAAAGTGCGTGTGGGTGTCACACACCCCACCTGGAACGGGACGTTGTTAAAAAGTTTAAAAAAAAATCTGACAGTTTTGGTGTAATTTATATATTTTTAGCTTTGTCAGTTGAATAAAATTCAATACAAATAATGTTTTTCGTGATTTTTACGGTATCTGAAATTTTCAAGCACTTTTAGTCAAAGAGATGACTTTTAGTGCGAATCTGGAAGTTTAGTACTGAGATCCGAAGATGTATGTAAACATACACTTATGGGCTACAATTTATACTTGGTGATACAATTTATGGGCTACTGAAATGGAATAACATATTTTATAAATAAATAAAATTATTACGCTCCCATTTTATGCAGGGTTCGAGGATATATATCAAGATATATATCGGATATATATCCGATATATATCAAGCCGGTTTTGATGATATACAGGGTGTTTGGCGCATCGTGTGCCAAAATGATTTGGCGAATAGAATGGGTCATTTCCTATATTTTCAGCCCCCATAACACGTTCTATGCCAGGCGGCTACATTTAAATTAATTTTTTTAGTAATTTCACCAAAATACCCAAATCGCATCATTTAATTTCGATTTAAAAAGAAACTACTAGGCGTAGCCTCAAAGTAAATATTTTGTTTTGACGTGCATTGATGTAGGGTTACATCAAATCTAAATTTACTGGCAAATATCATCTAGTTTTTTTTAAATTCAGCTTTGAAGTTTTCCGAAAAGTTAAAAATGGACTGAACATTTAAGTTTACATGGCTATAAATTTTTTTTTAAAAGAGATAGCGATCTTCGGATTTTATCAAAACTTCTCCAGTCTCTCCCCATTCAAACGGTATATTAATATTGTTTAAATAATAACAACAACTTCACAAATTACTTAAATTAGTGCATTGACTCTACTCGGATTGATTTGCGAAATTTGTGTTTATAGCCCCTTTTTGTGTGAATAGCACGTTAAACACCTAACAGGTAAAAATTATTTATCTGAAGCAATGTAAAAACCTTTTCCCTATCGTTTTTCAATGTGGATTTCTTGAAATTATAGACGAAAATAATTATTTTGATCGTTTATTAATTATTACAAATTTTGTTCAAAATGACCGCCTCGGCTACGTATACTAATTTCGACTGTTGTCGTATGCAGACACATTCCNTGGGTATTTTGGTGAAATTATTAAAAAAAATAATATAAAAGTAGCCGCCTGGCATGGAACGTGTTATGGGGGCTGAAAATATAGGAAATGACCCATTCTATACGCCAAATCATTTTGGCACACGATGCGCCAAACACCCTGTATATCAACTTTTAAAATTTGTTACTGTATTTGTACTTTTTGACATAAGATTTTGATTTTTTTAGTTGATTTTGCCGTATTTAAAAGAATATTTTATGTTTTTGCTTTATTTGTCTGATTTTAAGTTTAAAAACATTAAAAACATGTTTATGTAACACATATGCAATATTATTCATGAATAATACAATAAAATAATACTATGGCTTTCATACAAAATTGATATATATCAAAGTTGATATATATCGGATATATATCATAAATATCCGATATTTTGATATTTATAATAAATATCGGATATTTTCGAACCCTGATTTTATGCATTGAGCATACTCATTTTCTTTCATCAGAATTGTGGTAAATTGAAAACCGATGATCAAAACAAATTTATACCCTTCCAGTTTTTAATTTACTTTTAAATTATAAGTAAATACTTGTACTTTGTTAAATAAAAACGGTTGTCATAATTAAAGGCACTTATTAAAAATTATACATAGGAAACTGATTCCTAAATTACAAGAACAACGGAAATTGTGTCTTTTTGTTTTTTTATGATAAAAATGTTATAATACATATTTTCAGCTCAGAGCATTTCTTAAACCTAATTAGCATACGTAAATAATCAATATTAAATTCCACCTAAAACAATGTTGAATGAAAATTTTATCACTTTGTATATTGGGGTGTGTCATACCCCACCTGGTACGGGACGTAACTTTTAGTCACCTCGTACACGGAGGGTTAAGACGAAAAGAGTGAGCCCTACTACTCCAATTACGATAACTTTTCCTAGCAGTTAAAACCTGTAAAAATGCATTTCCACTGAATTCCCATTGAGCCATTTAAGGAATTGAAGGAGACTACCTTATTCATAAAAAAATAAAACATGCCATTGACTATTTCATCGTATATTCCAATTAATGTTTTGTCACTTTCTGCTAAAGTGGACTTGTCACTTTCTCTGTCAAATTACGTAGAAAAACAAAAAGTTCTAATAATATTTAATGCCATCTATGTCTGTCTGCTATTTTATGAGTCTATGATTTCATTCAAATATAATTTCCCTTGCTTTAATTGTATTTTCAGAAATTATACATGGAAGTGCGCCTCCTTCTAAGCTACGTGCGCGAAGCTCACGGTGGCATATTCAGAGTGGTGGCTTTCAGCGGGCTACTGGACACAGCTGAAAGACCCGACAGCCAGCAAAAAGAGTCGAATATGCAGACTACAAGGGTCATAAGGTTTGTTATTGCTTACACTTATCTTGTAGTTGCTATACAAGTTGTAAAAAATTTGTGTAGCCTTACACTTGCATTCTGCACATTCAACCAAATTATTTCCCCAGGAAAATAACTGTTATTATATGGTAAAAATATTAATTTCTGTAACACGCAATGTATACCGCTCCATAAATGCATGTATGTGTGGTATATTATTTCAGATAAAAAATTCTTATCACCGTTTCAAAACTTTTTTTTCGTAAAAAACTAGTATTGTATTTTTGAATTCGACCTTTAACATCTCCAATACCAAAAGTCTAGCGGAGAAAAAAAATGATAGTTAAAATACTACTAACGTCGTACTCAGCTTCGTAAAAGGTTTATTACATCCGTTATTTATTATTTCCTTATTTACCACAGACATATTCCACGACCAGCCGACGATGAACGCGGTTCGGATACAGGGGCGGATTCGGGATGCGCCGCGGACGACCGAAGCCACAACAAGAAGTTCACGTTCAAGAAGCGAAGCACTTCTTCCACCGGTGCACATGTAAGTGGAATTTACAAGTGATGCTTATGTTCATTCAGATAGGGACCTGAGAGTCATTTGTTTTTAAACTTCTTTCTTAGGGCCTTGCCACACTGGCGGATTGCAAAAGTGCTTGCAAAATGCCGCACGCAGCTGCTCCGCCCAGAAAACGCTTACAATCCGCCAGTGTGGCAAGGCCCTTAGATAGAAACTACCCAGAATGTCATTTGTTTTTTATTCCAAGTGTATTTTACCCTGAGAGTTATTTAAAGACCTTTTTGTAATTATAACAAAGAAAACTTATAAAATAAAGAAGAAAATATGTAACTTGCAATTTTTCGTGAACATTACTAATATCCCTATGACATAATTATGTGTCGCATGACTGAAAATGTAATCAATTAAAAATACATTGAAATAAAATAACCCCTGAATATTAAGCTTATTAATCCGTAGTCCGCCTTCTTATTGTTTCAGAGCCTGCTCGAAACGGACGGCGGAGATGAGTCCGCTAGCCAATCTCCGCTATCCGTGCGCACGCGCCGCTACCAGCTGACGCCGAGACAGTCGGAGCGGACGATACCCTCCGCTTCGTCTGCGGATATCACGCCCCATCATAAGATATCGCACTCGAAATCTATACCTTCCAAGTTCCATATCAGTGGCATTGGTAAGTAGATCGTATTTTTTAAGTATGTTGCTTTTTTGGATAGTCAGTATCAAGGTTTTGAGCTGTTTTAGGCGCCTGATATGATACTTTGACAAAATTAGTAACTATAGTCTTTTTCACCTAAGATGATCCGTATGACACTTCAAGGTTATCCATATTACGCATACTACATATGCAGAATATTTTTGAAAAAATATTTGTATTTTATTAGCAATATAATAAAAAAAAATTAACTACTTTTCTTGAAATATATACTAAAATCTGAGTCTATTGATTAATATTTTAATTAAATACGATGTAAAAATATTTTTTATTTAATGTACGCAATGTGTGAAACGGAATAGATGTAGTGCTGGGGTATTTGTTGTTTAACAAAATCGATTATTTCCGCGGTTCATTAATCGATTGCAGTGAATACTTAGTTATTAAAAACATCACAAAAATCAACTATATTTTTCGATTGTTGACTTTAATAAACGCATTGAAAATAAATAAATAGTTTTTAATTTAAAGTAATAGAACCAGTACTTTTTAGGAATCGTTTTTTTTAACACGAAGTCCTTGGAATTTTAATATTATCAATAAAAATTGTTACAAAAATATTTGTAATAAAAAAAAACATGTTTTTTGTTAAAAGACACCTATACAAAATATTTCTCTAAAAGTAGGTTTTACTAACTCTTAGAAAAAAATCGATAGATAAATCGCTATGGTTTAGTTATGTGACATCTCTAATAACTTTCAAACTCGAAACGTCATACGAATCATCTTACGTGAAAAAGACTATAGAAGTATGGTAAAAGAAATGTTTACGCAAATAAATAGTACCCTTATTATTTGTAGAGCATTTAACTTTACTTTTTGACTATTTGTGATTCATAAGAGAGCTATTAATATAATTACTGGCATGATAGTCACATAGCCACGCAGCTATGCAAGCTAAATACCGTGACATTTTAAGTAGATTTAAGATGATATTTGTAGCAAAAATGTATAATTAAACTGCTGTCGGCTTGTATTACCTTTAGCGATCCATTCAAACATTATCAGCAAAACTAACACACTCCTATTTATTTCAGTAAATTGGTTCCGCCAAAAGCCACAACAATCGCAATCTTTGATCCGCAACGGCGGTGGTTCGGGCGAGTCGTTGCCAATCTCTGGGAGTATGATATCACTCGCACGTCCACCACACGTCACGCAACCACACTCAAGCCGTCCTGTGCACGTAAAACGACGCGTTGGATATACGCTCAATAGGTAAGGCTTGGACCAGTGACGTCACTGATCACTAATAATAAAGGATCTGGCGAATTGTTTGCTAATTTCCGAGAATATGATATCTCTCTCTCTACTGCTTACATTTTGACTTCCACTCCTACTTAGATATCACTTCCCAAAACGGCGGTAGTTGCTGCTATAGTATATTAAAGTTAAATGGTCAATTCACAGGGCTAGAAAAAGGGTTGAAGATAGACTCAACAGATTCGGTTTGAGAAAAATGTGCAAGAAACGTGACGGAAGCATTGAAGAGACAAGCGGTGGATGTAAGTATTTATTTAAACTACACATAACGTTATTACACACATAGATAGAAAGAGCGAACTATAATGTTACTGTTCACTATGTAAAGTAAGAACGTATTGACAACAGCACATCAAGATAAACACTGATATACATAGCTGGGCACCGTTAATCAAATAGTTAACTTCGTTAATCGTTAAACCGTTAATAAAAAAATTAACTTCGTTAAACGTTAAAACGTTACATTCAGCAAGATTTAACGCAAGTTAACGTTAATCGTTAATCCGTTAACACATTAAAATAAAACGAAAAACATTATTGTATACAAGGTTCAAATAATTTCGAAAGCTTGTATCGCGCATGGAATTCATTCCTCTTTTTAGCCAGACCGTTTTGACAGTTCCAACTCCTTGCCAGACAGTTTTTTTAGGATAGCTGCCAAAGCCACGATGACCCAAACTTCATAATCCACCAACATTCTAACCTATATTGGGAGCATACGCTGACAAACTTTCAGCTTTTATAATATGACGTTGGTCTGGCGTTCACCAGCTCTTAGTCTATAGTATCTCAATCTCAGAGCCTTGGTTCAATTACAATACAATTTAGCACCAATGTGCTCGAAAAGACAAATCCAACAAACCCAAATTCGATGCGATTCCGCCGTTTCATTTAGGAGTTCCTATGGCCGCCTCCTGACTCCATCATTAGACCAGCTCAATGGTACCACAGCATTGCATTTTCATCGTACTTACATAAGTATACCAAATTGTAGCTCAATCGGTTGAGGAGAATTGGCCTTAAATTCAGTTGCAAGATATGTCCCCCACATACTAACAAGTGAAGTCAATATACAGGATGTAGATAGAAAAAAAAATCAAAAATACATTCCTTTATTTTTGAAAACAAATAGCATTCAAAGATTTCAAAAAAATATTTGCCACATCCGGGAATCGAACCAACTAAAATCTGTTAAAAATTACACCCTGTATTTTTATTGCATCGATCGTTAGGGTCAAGTGTAAGGATGAAATCTCTCTAACAAACTTGATAAATCAAACGAAAGGATCCATAAAATCTTAAATGATTTTAATTATGCAGTTCTCTTTCTTTTCAAAAATAAAGGAATGTTTTCTTTCAGTAAAATTTTCCGTCTGCAGTATTAAGAATACTTTCCCTCCAGGTGGCATTACATAATTCTACCCTGTATAAGCTTGTAAATAAATAAAAAAATAGCATTTTTATATCGTTTCTTTCTGGTTACAAAAACTGTTGTTTTGGGTTCTGGAAGTTCTGGAACCCCGAACGTACTTGTCAGAACGCGTTTTTCTAGTGTTTTTCAGCGGGCTTGCTGTATCTTTTTGGTAAATAGTAGGTACTGGATTAACGATTAACGGACTTAGGATAATTTAACGGAAGTTAACGAGTCCGTTAACATTTTTTAAAGTTAACTTAAAAGTTAATCCGTTAATGGAAATGTTAACTTCGTTAATTAACGATTAACGGATTAACGAGTTAATGCCCAGCTATGCTGATATACCTTAATATTATTTGCGATTTTGCAACTAAAGTGTGGCATCAAATTTTCTGTCGACAGTTCATGCCTTTATTGATTGCGTTAAAACAATTACATTGCTATTTCTAGACATGTCAAGGCGTGGTTCAGCGGAAGGCGGTTCAGGGGGTGGAGAATCCGAGGTGGTGGTGCTAAAACGTAGACGACTGGTGGCTGCGGCGCCTTTATATGCTGGATTGGCCAGGTTCAACTTCTTGTTGGACGCTACGCAGCCTGGTGGCACTCCTGACGCTTTGTTTATGGCAGCTTTGTTGGATTTGGTAAGTGACCTTCATTCTAGTCTCTGAAGAAGGCTGACCCTTTCTAATTTACCAGAGAAAAAAAGAGGATACAGCCTAAAACTCCACGCGCTGGCCAAACGATTAGTTGCCTCTTACAACATTCACGTGAAGAGTGGGAGTGGTCCTATGAATTAAACTATTAGAATTTTGGCTGGCAGATTGTTTTAAATTGATGCTGGTTGTATTTCAGCCTCACACTGTCGTTGTTGGAAGAGCTGCTATAATATTGGAATGTGCCCACCTAGTCCATAACTGCAACAAGGGCCAGTGGCCTTATTGGCTAAAATCGAATATTGCTAAGAATACCGGTAAGATATCACGTTAATGTTACCTAATACAAACATTTTATTTAAGTTATAAAAATTTAAATAAAGTTATGTATTTTTTTCTCCAGTATCTTCCAGTCCACAACTTAGAAGACGTCTTGCCGGAAAACTATTCTACCAATGGGCCGAGGTAAGTTTGTTTTTCTTCTTTTAAAATCAAAATTATGATTATTGTATTGTTAACGTTATTTCGTGGTCAATAAAGATAATTTTATATATTTGTATCATATATCACAGGCTATAGGCAACAGACTCGAAGAGATGTTGGTTGAAGATAAGAAACACCTAGAAAATGTTACTACTCTGGTGACTGATCCCGATGGACAGCGAGAGCTCTTGCAGCAAGATGAAGAAGAGGATTTCCTTGACGAAGGTAGAAATATAACTCGGAAACAAAAAGGAATTTATCACTATGTAAACAAGGGATAATTTTGTTTGTGATTTTACAGCAAGCATTCGTCTGCCTGGAAAACCTATTGGAGCCGATTGCCCTCGAGCTCTAAGACTAGTCGCCTGCGTTCTTTTATTCGAAGTAACCGCTTTCTTGCGAGAAACATACCAAAATTTACCAAAGTCATGCCGCTCGTCGTTAAAGGAAAGAGGACCTTGGGACAGAGTATACAGGTACGATATCACATTGAATTGCATGAAGATTTGTTTGGTAAGTAATTCTAATTGGGTGTAAATTGATTATGTTTTATTATTATGTTGTGCGAAGATGGATGGAAAAACGACGTTTTTTGTGTAAGACTAAGTGAGTTCATTATGTTCCGTTTTGAAATGATGTGTTAAAGAGTGCATATATTTGATGAAACTTTTATTTTAACAGGGCTCTTAGCAGTCAACACACATTAATGCCAGTCGAGTATGTGTTCAAAAGAAATAATGCATGTTTCCTTGCATACAGCACTAAGCGTGCATGCGTAAATAGACTGTACATAAGTTGAATAATGTACACCTTTAAAACTAAGTGCAGAGCACACGAAGACTCGGGTCTACTTAGATTTTTTTCACCTATCGACAATATTTGGCACTTAGGGGCCTACGCAAACGTAGCTATTTACGGATGTCTTTGTTTTTGTCATGATGATCATTTGTAAATAAAATTTTTCGCCTCATGGAGATTAGACATTCACAAATAGCTGTCCCCCTGATAGCGACACCTGAAGTGGCTACGCAAGCGCCCGTATTATTCTCACATTATAAAGATAACCTAAGAGTACCTAAAACGAGCTAACGGCTACCTAAACTGCATGGTATGTTGTAAAATACCCACGTAACTTTGCTAAACACGACTAAAGATAAACAAATAATTACTGACACAAATATTAAAATAATTTTTATTCAAACACCCTTTAAGGTATCGATTTCCAATAGTTAAGTGCAATAGTTTAGATGAAAATTAGTATATCGAAGTATATAAATTGCTTTGCTACATTGGCATGCGGAATAACGAAATCAAAGAGGTTTAAATAGATAAAAAATAGAGCTACTAAACTATAGCTAAAGAAGAACCATAGAGACATTTGTTTGTGGTTTGAAGGTATTTATGTATGTATTCTGTGTGGGACAGGGAGGCTAATCGTCGTTGGAGTATGGCTCTGTCAAGCATGGGTCACTCGCAAGCTTCGGCCCAGAGTCTTCAGTCCATAGCGGGAGCAGAGACTGAGAGAAAGATATCTTTTGTTCTGCACGAACCTGAAAATGTTTCTGGGGGAAGCAACGTTACAGTAAGTACATACAACATGATAATCATATTTAGCTGCAAGTATTTAATCTCAAATTTTTTAGTCAATTATGACAAATAAACTTAGCAAAAACTTATTACCTCAGCTACACTACTCGCTTTGATGTTTCCACAAAGTACAGAAGCTTAACCCGAGTATAAGTCAGATACTTCACGTTCAAACTTCGAGTCGTTTCGGGCTCTTTGAATCGGGCGCAAACCGACAATTAACTGAATTCGGACAAAGCAAGTCGAAGTGAAGTGCGTGTCTACAATATCCTACTTCAATTCTTTCAAAATTCGACAACATTCTGAGTAGTGTAGGTAAAGTATAAGATTAGAAACTTTGACTCCAATGTAAGGATCAAAACAGATGAAAAGTCAGATTTTAATAGATTGATCTGCTATTGCTGTACCTAATACACTTCTTCAACAGTTAGCCGATGCCATCCCTCCAGCGGTGGATGAGAAAAAAGGCCGTCTCGGTTCTCGAGGCAAAGCGTGCATGCATCGACGAAACACGCAGCAGACGCATTCTGCTTATGGCTCCATCAAGAGACGTTCAATCAAACTGCGGCAGAAGGATACCAGGGACGTTGATGACTGTAAGCAAATATTATATAAATTATTGGCTGCTAACAATTCGGATTAGTATTTCGAATCAGTATTTTAGTCTTTAAATGAACAGTCAGTCAATATAACTTTATCACCACATCTGATTCACACAGCTTTATTTCTCTCAGTTAATTTGATCGCTGAAGCTGACTGTACAAAACAATTAGCCAATATTATAAGGTTACTGGTTCGAAAAAATTCTATTCAAAATTCAAATAAGCTGAAAATTCTGAAAAGCTATTTTTACATTTTGTTGCACGATGCAACGTGCTTGTTTCAGTTTTGAATCGAAGATCAGATTCTATACAGAGTAGAAGAAAAGTTTCTTCACTTTCAGACAGAAGCGACACGTCCGAAGTGTATCCAGCCACGGGTGAGTGTATTATTACGCAGAATGGAGTCTTATTCCATTGTAAATAGAGTGGATATTGATCACAAACGGTGTATGATGTTTGACAATAGGTGGGACAGTGATAATGCCTGGTGAGGTAGACAGCGGAGGCGAGGAGAGTCCAGGAGTCTTATCTGACGACCACGATCATCCTCCAGATAGTCCGGACAGCAATTCTACTGATCCTCCCGACAATAGCAAGGGATTCCCTTGGCTCAAGGTAAACTGATCCTTGTGTTCAAGCATTTAAGCGTAATATACGATGCTTCTCCAAATTCAACGATATCACGTCACGAATGTTCCAGGTGATAGTGAAATTCTTGAACTCCTTCAACTACGTATGCTGCCACCAAAACTTCTGTCACCCGTACTGTTTCCGACGCAACATGAGAGCTTGCATCAGACTTATGAAGTCTGTTCACAAGGTAGAACCATTAATTTTCAATTCTAAGTTGACATTTTAAGTATCATTTTCATTTGTAAGGTAACATTAATGGTGTATTTGTAGATTTACGGAGAGAAGTTCGGCCCCGAAGTGAATACGTCAAGCTCAGATGATGCCACCGGTGGAGCGCGCCGCAATCGGCGCACGCGCAAAGGATCCGAACATTCCACTGACAGGTAAATAACGTCACCAAAATATAGCCGTAATATTTGTAGATAAATAAATAAATATCCTTGGACATTTTACACTGCGCCTCTAGTCCCAAACTAAGCAAAGCTATGGGTACAAGACGACGGATATAAACATACTTAAATACTTTTTTTTGTAAAGACAAACATATTATACATAGCAACACCCAGACCCGTCACAGAAATTAAAATTCATCATTTCAATTTCTGCCCAGCCGGGAATCGAACCCGGGACCTCTCGGCATAGTAGTCCGTTCTGAACCACTATAGTCCGGTCGCCGAGCACGTAGAATTTCGTCCAATGACCCCAAGCTACCCATCCTTATCGCTCGCGCGTAATTATATTACTGTCGCGCTCGCACACACACTGCTTGGGGTCATTAGACGAAATTTTACGTGCTCGACGACCAGACTTTACACCAAACGGCCGACTATCATATAAATCCTATCTTGGGATTTGTAAATTTGAGATAAAAAGTTTTAAGTTACAATTTGTTAAAACATCCTACCTATGTTATTTAGGCAGTATTGATACTTCACTATTGATAAACTACAATAACGCCCGCTTTAAGCCTTTTTGATTAGCCTACCTGCAGTAAATACTACCACAAATACCTACTTGAGTATACTTAATCAACCCACAGAGATGTAGCTGTGATGGGGATCACAATAATGCTCTATATTGTTTTGTAACTCTACGAGTACTAGAAATGATTATTACTTTATTGTAACGTTGCATGATAGTAATGTTCAACTTTGTTTACAGGATCGACCGTTCAGTCATAGAATCGGCCGGGCTGGCGTACCGAGCGGCGGTAGTTGACCACACGATGGCTCACGCAGAAATACCGCCTATCACCAAGCCTGGCGCGATGCCGTATCCACCGCCTGACCCGCCACCGATACTGAAGTATCTCAAAGGACAGGTGAGAATATATATTTTTGTGTGCATTCACTTTAACAGAACACTTCATTTTGATTGAATTCTCAGTTGTTTTGAAACACTTAATAGTCAATTAATTCGTTGGCAAACATGGGTGACGTCAAACGTCCACATTGCACCAAATCTATAGTCTGGTCCGTGAGCACGTAGAATTTTGTCCAATGACCCCTAGCTACCCATCCTTATCGCTCACGCATAATTATGTTGCTATCGCGCTCGCACACTCACTGCGGGTGCCAGTCGCACAGTCGCGACAGCAATAAAATCACGCGCGAGCGATAAGGATGGGTAGCTAGGGGTCATTGGACAAAATTCTACGTGCTCACGGACCGGGCTTTATTGAAGAATCGTGTTTTGACAGCTTATTAGATGAGTGTTATTTAGGCACGCAAACTAGTGACGTCATATAAGCGATAGCCGCATTTTGATAACTCAATATTAAAACTACATTCAGTCAACTAATGATCGTATTACAAACTTCACTTAACTATCACTAACAATAAATTAAAACTATCACCAGGTACGCGACGCCCACCACACCACATTAGCAACACTAATCAAAGGCGCCACCACAATGAGTGAAGAACTATTCGCGGAATCGGCTCCTGTAGCGTGGCAATTGCTGCTAGAATCGGACCGCGAGTTGAGTTCGTGTGCGGCCGCGCTGTTTATACTGGCCGCTGTGAAGACGCCGCATACAGCTGCTGAGATCATGCATAACGATTTGAAACATTCCGAGCCTGGAGTTAGGTATGTGATTTTGATTTTTGTTTTGACAACTCAATGAGTTGCTACAAGTCTATCATAGTGTAGTAAATAACAATTATTTAAATATTCTGGGACATTTAAAATAATCATAAAAATTCCAAAATTAGCAAAGCTTGTCTATGAGTATCGAGCAACAAATATCAACTTTTTCCAATGTTTTTGAAATAAATACGGAGTAGATCAAGTATACTTATACGGGCTTAATAAGCATTTTTTTTTTCATTAGAAAAGTCCAGATAAAATTCTCAAGGGATTACGAAAAGCCGTCTATCCGATCAACCCATAATATCAAATGCCTATAGCGGGTCAAACATATGACAACATGGTATTACATCCCTCACAATAAAATAGATTATAATTAATCCACAACCAGCAGTCACTGTAGTATACACCTGTAATTCTTTCCAGAATAAACGCAATCCTCCGCTTTCAAGTGATGTGGAAGCTACGGTACCAAGTGTGGCCTCGCATGGAGGAAGGCGCGTCTATGACCTTCAAAGTGCCTCCGCCGGGCATCGAATTCACTCTCCCCTCGCCCAAGATCGGCATCGAGTCGCTAGCAGTGGTTGATCCTCCGTGGAGCCCGCAAGTCAAGGATAAAGATATGGAGATGACCTTGAATCAAGAACGCCATGTAAGGAAACACTTTCATCGCGTTAGTTTTTTTTTATATACACTTAATCTTTATTGCACATACAGTTTGGCATTATCTTAAAAAGATGTGGCCTGCATTGAGTATCCCAGTGGGATGACTGAGGCGATGGAAAATCAACGCTTGACTTTTCTATCGGTTTGATGGCCACGCGCAAGTACAATCGATTTTAATGCTTATGTATATTCAATGTTGACTCCATGTGCAATCATCTAAAGGCTTTTAAGACAATGGTTATAATTTATATTTCTTGGTAATCTGTATTTGTACCTTCATTAAAATACTTGTAGTTGTTTTACTTGTACATCATTGAAATTCTTGTAGTTCTTTAGATTTTAATTCACATCCTATAAATCTATTTTATCACAAATAAATGTCCCATTATGTACTATACTTTTATGTAGACCTTTTTTGCACATAGGTGTTATGCGTCGATCCCAATAAAAAAAACTGATAATGCGGCTTAACGATCATCAAATTACTCTTCCCTATTTTATCGACATTAGTATAAAACCCATTCCACAAGTCTGTCAATTGCTAAAAGTCAAAACATTTTACATCAAAACCAGTCACTAATTTCCACTACTCTCTCTAGCGTTCACTAGTCACCGCGACGAAAACGCGAAAGAAGCAGCAAACCGAAGCTATCAAGAGAGCGCTGCAACAGCGGAACGACAAGAAACGCGCGGAGAGAGAAAGCTTCCTCATCACGACCATACCTATAACCAGGCAAGCGGCCAGGGAACCTGCCTTGGACCATGCGGCCGACGACCATATTGAACGTAAATAACATAATCTAAATTGACCTATAATTTATCGCTTATCTCAGGGCCTGAGCTATGGGAGCGGCACGGAAGGGCTACATTGACATTATATTATGTCGTGACCGCATACAAATCTGAGGCATACCTGAAGTCTCACTGACGTTTGACGTCTCAAAAACACCCTCCTGTACCGCTCCTATACCACAGGCAGTAGTTTTTCCAAATAAAAAGAAACCAACTTTTTGCACTTTGTCGATTCTTCTAGCGTCGAAGGTTTAAGGGGCTGATATGAGCTCACTAGCGTCACCAATGGTTACATTTTCTAGCTTCTCTTATATCGGGCCACGCCTTAGCGTACTGCATTGTGATGTGACCCATTAGGATATACCCATCTCTTATTCTAATTGCAATATGTGAGCAAGTTTCTACAATGTAATTTTTTTACTAACCATGAGAGGAGTGCGTCCCAGAACTCCCAGATCACAATGCATCTCTGAAACTGCTGTTTAATTTTAAAAATAATTTGTTTGGATAGCTACATATTTAAGAGTGACCACTTATAATTCTTGAGCTTCATTTTTCATAACATTTCCAGTTACTATTCTCGCATAGTATACCAACTTTTTCTTCATACCCAGCGCCAGTAGACGAAGAGCTGGCCGAAGGAGTCAGAGGCTCCCACCACACGCAAGTAGCGTCGGCGCTGTTCCCTTCTGTGCTGTGCTCAGCGGTGGCTGAGATCGTGTCTTTATTGGACGATGCCGCTGTCTCGCGCGACGGCTGTTCGGTCTATGAAGTTGCTTATCAGGTACGTTTAATTAACCCACTATACAGCACACACACTTAAAGCCTTTAGTAATTATTCGAATGTCTACTATTTGGTTACAGTTGCCTTAATGGTCTTGGCTACGAATACACAGAAACTGTACCGCACTTACCTAAATGACTGTCTTGCACTTAATAAATCGACAGTCAAGTTGTTAACTGTACTGTCAGTTGCACATAATTTAATTTTGAACCTTATTCAATTGTAACAAAGTTAACTTTTACAATAGAAGGTGGATATATTTCTGTTACTGCAGAAGAATAGCAATTTTATCATCAGTTTTAAGAACGAATGCTACTTCTTTTAACAAAATATTATATTCTATAGGTCATATGGGGCTGCCTTGTGGAAGACTCCGCCCTCTTCCTACGTCACGTCTTGGAGCGTTTAACCCGCGACCACCAGGACGAAATGTTCAAACTCCTACGTCATCTTATACGTTTCATACCGAGACTGCCACAGCAAGCGGCCTTTGCGTTGTATAACTACATCATTGGCTACGTAATGTTCTACGTCAGGTCTCCTCATGAAGATGGACAGAGGTTGATTGGAGCAGCGTTATCGATCTTATGGATGGTAAATTAAGACTCATATTGCTGTACATTTAAAAATATAGGAGGTTCTACAATATCTCCTTGTCACACAGTATCTGTAGCACAGACTTTCGTCTAATCTATTTAACTTTACATACTTCAAAATGTGTCTTATTCTATACGAGTACGTTTGATTTTAGGTCGTCCATAGTGTGCACGGAATCATGTTCAAAGATTTGAAGCAAATATTGCGGAAAGAGCAGTGTGACGCTTCAATATTGCTCACAGCGAATGTGCCTGCTGCTAAGAAAATCATCGTGCACGGTCCATGTAAGCATTTACTTAGTTCTTCTTTGTCAATTGTCTTTTACAAGGACATTATTTTAGGACGAAACTTGCCAAGACCCACGAGATTGCTCGTCTAAATTAATAAATATACTTTTCAGCTGATAACGAAGGCAGTATCCCTTCTCAATTCCCTGTACAAGAAGACACAGTGTTCTCACAAATCTTGAAAGAATCGCTTGATTTCTTCGGCATTCCTGAGCATCTTCATCGTGAACATTTCTTGGTCGATTTTAAAACGCGTAAGTAGTAATTATCCTTATCTCAATTAGGTCGACATTTGCTTGGCAACTGATTTATTAAATTCTTCTTTTGTTTACCGCAGGTCAAATCCATAACCCGCAAAACTATGTTCGCGATCATTATTTCTTCAAGCGATCGCAATACCCTCAACTAGGGTTGGTTCACATGGAGCCTAACGAGGCTTTCCACAAGTTGCAGCAACAAGAACTGTTGGCGAAATTCGTTGAGATTGGAAAAGTGTTGCTTACTTGGGCAATCCTGAAGAATGTAGATATGGTAAGGGTTTTGTACGCTGTAAATACTAGTTTGAAGAAAAGAAGTGGTGTACAGAAAATGGCACATGATGGTTAACACTGTAGTACTTTAAGTAGTCGTAATAGACGCGATTTTGCAACAAAAACATGTTTTCCAGAATGTTAATAATGTAATCTTTATCATTAATTTCAACAGGTCGTCCAACGAGTGGTATTCTTGCACGATGAACTAATGAAGCTACCGTCATTCCCGCGTAAAGCGCTTGAAGCTGATTTAACTTTGTACAGCCATGGGCCATTAGGCTCAACGCTATTAGGACTGGATGTTTTACACAAGTTTATGTAAGATATATTTTAAAAAGTATTGCAGCTTATTTAAGGCTTAATTAGGGCTCGCTAGGTGGCGCTACTGGTGAGTGACAGGATCCTACTGTGGAGTGGCGCCAACTAGTGAGCGCTAATACGGTAGGTCTCATTCCAAAACTTATTTAGTATCCCTTTTCCTAACAAGTAATATTAAAAGGGACTGAAACATGTGTGTCACTGTCAGCTCAAGCAGATTATAAAACAAAGTGTACTAAATACCTTTATTAATGTTCCACGGATTCATAGATTAAAATATTTTCAGGTGGGTACGTTTGATCGCACGTATGTTCGAAGCGATGGCAGGTAACTTCACATCTTCGAGGGACATACATCTGTTCCTGAATGTCCTCAATGGAGCGCTTATGTTGCACAGCGAAGACTCCTTGATACTGAGATACGTTATTGCTACTTATGTAAACGCTGCATTTAACTTTAAAAGCATTTTCTCTACTAATGGGTACGTATTCTTTGCGAAAGTTTATATCGATCATGATTTGGCAAAGATATTTAATTCATTCATATTCGACCAACATTTGGCTCTATTATGTTTCTCTACTTTATTTTCAGATACCTGTTAATAATGCCTACGTTGTTGCAAATCTATTCGAACTTCCAAACTAACAAACTAGTGACTACTACAATCGAGTACGCTGTGAAACAGTTCTATCTTCTAAACAGGAAGCCATTCATACTGCAAATGTTTGGCTCCGTATCCGCCATCTTGGATACGGACGAAGAATCTACTTATGGTGATGCAAGCAAAGTAAGTTAAATCTAATTTCAATTGCACAATTTCACAAATAAAATCATGAATTACTTTTCAAGTAACTTCACAATTACGGAAAATCTATGAGGGGAAGATTTTCAGCTCATTAAAGTGTCCATTATTTTGTGATTCGACTTTCTAATTTATTTGTAATAATTTATGAAAGTACGAGTATACTTGGAAAATTTTAGGTCCAATCCAGCTGCCTATTCAACCTACTCCTAAGCTTGGAAACTCCTTCGCCTGATCCGTTACACATTGCCGAGCTGATCAAAGAAGAAA
The DNA here is from genome assembly GCF_004193835.3 of Ostrinia furnacalis. NCBI lineage: Eukaryota > Metazoa > Arthropoda > Insecta > Lepidoptera > Crambidae > Ostrinia > Ostrinia furnacalis. The sequence continues at coordinate 18,144 of NW_021135928.1, read as the reverse complement.
AACCATTGAAACCCATCGACTTCTGCTACCGAGACGAAGAGGAAATGGTCAATGTACTGGACTGCATCAGCCTTTGTGTCATGGTTGTATCATATTCGGCTGAGAGTATGAGGGGATATCAGATGCTGGTAAGTCCTTACCCTGGTCCTTATTACCTGAAGAATAAGATTGACTTTTGTAGAAAACCTACCAGAGCTGTCAAGACAAAACAATTGCCTGCTACTAAAGATATCGCATTCGAATAGAATCTGATCTCGCCAACTTCCCTTTTCATCGTGCATAATTCTTTATTTCAGATAATATTAGAGGCGATTTTGCCGTGCTACGTGAAACAGATACAACTACCGACATATAACAGAGAAGGGAAGACTGAAAAGGAGATCATACAGCAACTAGCCATTGCTATCAAAACTTTAGTCAATAACTGCGAAGGACTGTCTAAGTAAGATTTTTTTGTAGTTTCTGAATGTTTTTGAACACTATTTTTATTAACTGTGTGTATTGAACTGTTGTATATTTTACACGTAACGTATTTTTTTCTTCAGATCTTACAACGGTCCGTACAGAACGTCGCCAGAACACAAAGGTTCTTCCCAAAGAGCAGTACCTCGCTCGGCAGCGACAAACATCATATTTGACGAATCACACTCCAAGTTCGATAACTCTAAAATAACTGTGCCTGAATTTACTGGCACTGAGGATTCCGAGGTACATTTTTTAAATAACTTATCAACCTTCACTGTATTTGAAAAACATCGGTAAAACTACACCATTGACTAGATTACCATTGTAGGTAGGTAAAGATGCTCTTAAATATCTGACGCCTAGAGTGGCCATTCATCTCGCTTGAACCTTTATTTTTTTTCTTTTATAATAAAATTCATTTATTTCAAAAATTTACATGTACACAAAGTAGTGTAATTAACCTTAGTGTGAGAAAACACACATTAGAATTTTTAATTTACAGATTTTTTCTACCAATAACTGTAACATAATGAAATATTATTTACTAGCTTTCCGCCCGCGGCTTCGCCCGCGTGGAATTTTGTCTGTCACAGAAAAACTTTATCGCGCGCGTCCCTGTTTCAAAAACCGGGATAAAAACTATCCTATGTTCTTTCCCGGGACTCAAACTATCTCTATGCCAAATTTCATCAAAATCGGTTGCGAGGTTTAAGCGGGAAAGCGTAACAGACAGACAGACAGACAGAGTTACTTTCGCATTTATAATATTAGTTGGGATTAGTTGGGATGTTAGCTGTATACTTTTGGACTTTCTCTATACTCGTCCAAAAACTCAAGACAGACGGCGCAATAATAAGACAGCGCATATCACGTTTTCTCTCGCACTTACACTAGTTATGGGTGACGTCACATAGAGGTAGCGATGAGCATTATTAGTATACGTATTAATTAATAAAATATTACCGCGTGCGCATCTCTATTTATGGCCCCGTCTGCAACGAGTCTGTGTCGAGTATAGCATTATCATTTCCAACATATTTTAATAAGCTTCATTTCAGAACTTTTTTTATCAGTTGGTGCGAGCTGAATACCGCCGTCCTCGTGACGTTCTTTTGTCTCTGGTCGGGGATTTTATTGGTCGAGCTACGACAAGGCTAATAGACCTCAACGGATCTAAAGGCAGTGGTGGCAGCGAAGGGAAACCGGTGGAACTGTTGGACTCCAAATCACATGCTGTAAGTCGATTGCCATTTGGTACCTTGGCTGTTTAAAAAACACTGTAGTTTGCATGGTTCTATTGTTTCGAAAAACAAAGTAACGAATTCGCGAAGTTGCTGGCTTGATAACTGACATAGGTTAAAAAAAATAACTTTATTACAACTCACCTCCGTCTCCCCTAATGAAAATAGCCTTCTTAATGACAGGTCATAGTAATCAACTATAACGACGACCGTGTCTGAAAGACAAACGCCATCATTTTCAAAAACCGGCCAAGTGATACTAGATCTCGTTCAAAACAATTTTCGTTGGTAGTTTTTATAGTAATGTACATCATATTTTTTTTTTTAGATTTTTCATTTTGTTATTTTAGAAGTTAGAGGGGACCAACTTTTTTCCACTTTGGAAGCGTCTGTCACGCAAACTATTCGGTTTAGAAAAAAAATGTTTTAGAAACCTCGATATCATTTTTGAAGACCTATCCATAGATACCCCACACGTATGTGTTTGATGAAAAAAAAAATTATGAGTTTCAGTTCTAAGTATGGGGAGCCCCCAATATTTATTGTTATTTTTTTATTTTTGCATCAAAATCGTAATGCGGTTCACCGAATACATCTACCTACCAAGTTTCAACAGCATAGCTCTTATAGTTTAGGAAAAAAATGGCTGTGACATACGGACGGACAGACAGACAGACATGACGAATCTATAAGGGTTCCGTATTTTGCCATTTGGCTACGGACCCCTAAAAACCCTTATTCGTAATTTTCTTTACAGCGTCTAGCAGAAATCGCCCACTCCCTGCTAAAGGTTTCCCCTTATGATCCCGAGTCTATGGGCTGCCGTGGACTAGAACGGTACATGAGCGAAGTCCTACCAGCTGCCGACTGGGCTGATGATGCCTTGAGACCGTCTCTGATCATGATCTTGAGACGGCTTGACAAAGTCTTCCTGAAGATCGCTAAGAAATCTGGCATTCGGGTAAGTTATAAGACAGTTATAAGCGGTTGATGCTAGAGATTATATTAGTGCAATGAGATAGATGTTTTAGGCCCCATTCGACCAAACTTTTATCCGAGAATAACTCCTGGTATAACTGGTACACTGACAGTTTCAGTGGGGGAAATATGTCAAAATGACGAATAACTGATGATTTATTCTGAGATTAATATTTACTCTTATTTGGTCGAATTCATCCTTAGTATGCATATTAAAGGTTACGCAGCAAGAGATGAGGCGATCAACACAAGCAAAGATTTTTGTCTATTTTTTTTTGCTAGACAAGGCAGGTATTTGACCGCAATCGTTAAGTGAGATGCAGTCTAGGATGGTACATATAATACGCTTGTAGCGTCTTGCGTATTCTGATTTGTGTTCTATATTCAAATAAAATATAACATCAATGTGAGTAGGTGTTTGTCTCAACTTTCGTTGCGCGACCTATAATATGTTACCTTATTAAACAAGTATCAGTAAATATAAATTTCACCGTGACTTTTGTATTCGTAAGCTCTTTAAAGCTTTTTTTGAAACCATAAATTAATTAATTTATTGGCAATTCCAGCGGAACACAGACTGGGTCTCAGCGTCGAACTTACTGAAAGGAGTTTACGAAACTATGATACGATGTCCGTACATAATGCATTGGCAGCAAGTAAAGACACTCCTCAATACTATTCAGGTAAATTGACATACATACGAATTTAAACCTTACTCATATCCGTATTTGGACTAAATTAAATCGTTCTATTCCAGGCACTAATCGTATCAGATAGTAATAATACGGGGGAGAATTTGTCTTCAGCCTCAGCTGCGCTTATGTCTCAGCCACCACCGTCATACTTTTGTAGCACTGTCGTACGATTACTCGCTATACAAGTCGTTAACACTGGGGTATGTGATCCTATAGGTCGGATCGGCACGGGAGGGTGTTTTTGTAACGTCAGACGTCAGCAAGACTGCTAATCTCCTCAGATTTATATGCTCTATCACGTCGTAATACACTCAACATCAAATAAATCGCACCTTCCGCGAAGCGATCTTCAAAGATTTTCTTTTGACACAATTATGGTGTTATTTGAAAGCCCAATAAATAAACTTAAAGAAAAATACATTTAATTTTTTATAAACAACAGGTACCATAAATGTGACTTGAAAAAAGGCCTCACTTGGGGCTCACCGGGACTCTGGGACCAAGTAGACCAATTTTTGTGGTTTTAAAACCAAATAATGATCTCACGTGTCCTCTTTAACAGATGGATAGCGATTAATCCCAATTTAACAGTTTTATAGCCATAAAAGTTGGCTAAGTACCTGTTCTTCTTTTCGTGTCGACAACAAACCTACACAGTGTCAGCCCAAAACTCCGCCACAAGAGTGGCGTTGTCAGTAGCACTCATCAAATCCTCCTGAGTGACGTCTACCTGTTTCTTTAAGAATATTTGGGGTAAAAACCTTTCCATTAATGAAATGAAGTTTAGAACTAGGCTACCAAACCTAAATGATACCAATGTTGGTGGGAACTGGGGATGCATACGTTTGAAAAGTGCTTGTTGCGTGAGGTGCGATTTATTTGATGCCGAGTGTATGCTGTGTATGACACCCCTCCCTTGCCGATTCTATACCTCAGGGGCCGTTCAAGTATTACGTAAGCAAATTTCTTTCCATTTTTTTCCCCCCCCCCCCCCCGCCCCCCTTNTGTCATCAAAAGTAAGCAAAGTACTTACCCCCTCCCCCTATGCTTACGTAAACATTTTTAGTTATGCGGACTACGACTCTCAAATTTCAATGGGCAGTGTCGGCACGAGAGTTAATTATTAGACAAGTGAATAGAGTACGGTAATTTCCCTAATGTGCGGTAATTCCCCTAATCAGTTCTCAAAGCGAATGCCTACGCCTATGTATTATTTGCGGGAATCCCCGAAAAAACGTAAATTAGTAACGATGACGTAATCATCATCTAGACCCCCTACCCCCCATGTCATCCAAAATAAGCAAAACAGAGAAATTGGTGCTTACGTAATACTTGAACAGCCCCTCAGGCGCTGACTGAGTAAAGAACTAGACCTATAAATATCGTATATATGGTATTAGTATACATAAAAAAAATGGTTATAAACGTTGATCTGCCTTCTCAGGACAGTTACAGCATAGAACAAATGTGTGGCGGCACAGCAATATTCCCATCAGCAGAAAAAACTGAGAATATGTTGATGAACTTACTCATGCCCCTTTGCTTGCGAATTGGCAGCGGTAGAAAAGGTATGTATTTGGTAACCCATTTAGAAATAATACTACTATCGCAAAATTAATAGAGGCATGGATAAGAAGAGGTTATGCCTACTTAATCATTTCAGCTAATTGCAGTCCACTATAAAACTAATACCCATTTTCACCATCAATCACATTTTTTAAGTGACCCCTATGTTAACACATAACAGGAATTTTGTTTTCATAGGGGTCACTTAAAAATTTAAACATTCCCAAATGGCAAAATGTCGATATTCTGCATTTTTACACAGCCAATGACTGTGTCACCTTCTAGATGTTATCAGTTATCAATAACCATGCAATATCAACCTATGAAGTGGTCTTTTCTTTTTTGTTTTAATGGAAAGGTTGTTAATTTTCATTTTGTGCTTTCGATGGTAAGTTATATGTATATCATACTTTTTTTTATTTGAGCTCCAGACGATCCTTTCTGGTCTATGATAAAGACCTTTAAAACTGTGGATTTTTAATGAACATTCCTAAAGTAATGTGAATGTTTGTATAAAAAAATGCAATAGGCTAGATGACAAAATTTCAATTATTTGTCCGTCAGACAGATAATGGCGCGTTACGACACGCTTGAGTAGAATTGTTACTCAAAAGTGACGTCACGCGAGATTTCAATTCAATTAATACTGTAATTATTCGATTATGAAAAAAATATGTGTCTAAAATTTTTTTATTATCTGTCTGACGGACTAAATATAATTTCGATTTTATTACCCAGTCATCATCCCTATTATTCCTAATTTCAGACACGCCTCCCCTCCGTCAATCGGACGTCAACCACCTAATATCGGTGATCCTGAACGCGCTATGCCCGCCGGCGCCGCCCGGCCAGTTGGCGGCCGTCAATGCGAAACTGAACGCAGCCGATGCGAGGGCCAACTCGCTAACGTTCACTGGTAGTAGGGACACGAGGAATACTACTAGGCTGTCCAACCAGCTGTATAGGATCGCGTTTTTGTGTAAGTATTTTTATATATTTTTTTTTTGCATTTATGAAACAACCAACATTTCCAAGTCAAAATTCATGGACATGGACAAACTCAATGATCTCATTCCTTTGGGTTTCGCCAACCTTGCCGAATACAATCAGTATTTTAATGAATCCTATAAACGTTTGTAAGGTAGTTAAATTTTCAGACAAATATAAATCCGTTCCCAAATTCGTCGATTAATTGAAAAGATAGATCTTTTAACGACGCTGAAAGAGCTGCAGACTGTTTATAATATATAGTTTGTAATGATTTTATTCTAGTAAAAAATGGTTAGTCAATACCTGCGTGAGTTGACTATTTTCGCGGTGGTTATACAAATTGTAGCGTACCTTATTTAAACGCCACACCCTGTATATCTAGATTGTGTCAGTTCAATCTCCTTTGTTTCCCTTCTCGCTATTGTAAAATGACAATATCTCAAATCACTACACATTAAAGTCATGAAAACTAATAAACTCTTTATCCACAGCCCTCAAAGTAATGTGTTCATGCTTCACAAGCGAGTTATGTAGCGAGTGGGGCCGCATAGCGCGAGCGATGCGCGACTTAGGCCGGCGGAATGAGGCGGCACACCATCTGTGGGACTTTTTGGAACACGTCGTCACTTATAGGACCCCGCTGTACATTTTGCTGCAGCCTTTCATAGTACATAAGGTTGGTAATCAATCAATTATTTTATCCAGCATTTTATTTTAGCAGCTTTTGAAAAACATTACAAGAAGCATTGTTGCAAACGCCACACAGTGGCAAATGATATCAGAGTTGTATTGCTTTCCAGTCAAAACTACTTGCATTAGTCAGGCAGAGCTTCACAGTGTGTTATAGAGGTAGAGCTCTACAGTAGATTTAAAGTGTATAGAAAACATTGTCTTTGGCCAAATTCAAGTCTACAAGAAATTGCGGAAATCTTACGAGTTGCGCCGGACAATCTAGTTGTTCATAAAGTTAGTTAAAGTTCACAAATAACTCAACATCAAATAAATCGCACCTTCCGCGACGCGAACTATAAAGATTTTCTTCTGACACAATCATGGTGCCCCAACAATATTGGTGTTATTTGAAAGCCCAATAAATAAACTTAAAGAAAAACACATTTTTTTTATAAACTTTTAACAGGTACCATAAATGTGACTTGAAAAAAGGCCTCACTTTGGGCTCACCTCTGGGATCAATTAGACCAATTTTTGTGGTTATAGAACCAAATAATGATCTTACGTGTCCTTTTTAACAGATGGATAGCGATTAATCCCAATTTAACAGTTTTATAGCCATAAAAGTTGGCTGAAGCGTAACTACCTATTTTTTGAAGAAGTGACTCTGGATCTTTCTTAAAACTAAGCCGAATGTATAACACATAATTTTATCGAACAGCTATCTCAGCCGCCGATAGGCGACAACGAGCGCCACATGCAGTTCGTAGTTCGCGAGCGTGTTCGCGGCCTCAAGCTGCCGGCGGCGCGCGCTCGCGGCACGCTCTTGGCCGATCTAGCTCGCGAGCTAAAACTTATGCGGGAATCTTACGACCAGTTCAAGTACGGTATGTATTTTACTTTACTCGGGTTCGTTCGTTCGTTCGTTTCAGCCAAATGACGTCCACTGCTGGACAAAGGCCTCCTCCAAGGTTTTCCACAATGCACGGTCCTGCGCTGCCCGCATCCAGGCTCTTCCCGCGACCTTTACCAGATCGTCAGTCGGTCGGTTTACTCGGGTAATTTGCATCAATATTTTAAGTCAAGGCCCAGTATCACCATTTGCTTACCTAGAACTAGACTAATAAGATTTATATGTATGATAATGTATTTTGTACTATGTTGTTTATTTTATCTAGTCGTTGTAAGTATGTATTTTCTTTGCTTGACCTATGCTTATCTGATTGAGAATGCCACGCGGCAGTAAATCCGCCAATGTACAGTCACGGAATGAAAAGGTTCGTCAGTTTTCAAATTGATTCCTTCAACGAAATGCGGCACATATTACCTTTTGAAACTATGTTACAGAATAATCTCGAGTAAGAGAAAATAATCTTTAACATTTCTTCAGTAAAGTTCAAAATTATTCAGATCAAGGTTGTTTGACGATTTATCTTGTCAAGAAGATTATTATGATTGATAAACTAAAACCTTCTTGTTGGTTCAACCGGCCATTATTATTTCTATTAAATAAAAAAAACTATTGTCAATTGGTCAATGTCATCATTGCATTGCACTAATGGGATAGAAAAATAAACAATCAAAACCTTATTCGTTAGCAAACGTCATAATTATTTATTTAAATGTTAGCAGCACTGTTTCTTGCACTGTAATGTTGGCAGGTTTGACTCTTACAGTACCTAGTACAAGCGAAAACCGACACTAAGGTGACGAACCTTTTCATTCTCCGACTGTACATCACTTTTATGTGCAAAAGCTAAATTCTCTATGAATAAACTAGGGTAAACTGCCAGTGATAGGACACTTAAGGGAGTTATTAGACAGTTATTTATTGAATAAAAATAGCATTTCTATTCCAACAACTGAGAGGTTCCAACTGTTGGGGACAAAAGGGTGTTAAGTTGAAATTTGCATTTGATGGAATATTAATTTTAAGAAAATTCAAGGGGTGTTTTGTCCAATGACTGGCAGTGTCCAATGACTGTTGGTTTACCCTATACCTTAGTAACTTTATACAAATACCTAAATAGAATAGATTGAAAATTAGAAAGATTCTGTACAAAAAATATTTCATTAACATTCATGAAAGTTTGTGCCAAAAAGACCCACTGTAAAGTGAATAAAAAATTCAATCGGATTTTTCAGATCTATTTCCAGACCAAATAGCCGAAAACCTAGGTCAGGGTGCAGGGAAGAGGGCTTCAGAGGTGTTCCCTCGCACAAACGCACAAGAGAAGCATCAACAGCACCGGCCCTCGCTTATATCTATGCTGGTGGGCCGCGGCAGTGCTATGCCAAGGACGCCTGATCATCCTTCGGCGCCACTGTCTGCACAGAGAGGTAAGAATTCGAAAACTAATTATAGCTTCTCAAACTGTGCCTGGACCTTATAGCCGGCGCATACGTCGATGGTGTGTGAGACAATGAAATAAGTAGCACAACAGCACCGGCCCTCGCTTATATCTATGCTGGTGGGCCGCGGAAGTGCTATGCCAAGGACGCCTGATCATCTTTCAGCGCCACTGTCTGCACAGAGAGGTAAGAATTGGAAAACTTTTGATAGTTTCTCAGTGTCATAATTATCAGGTCATGTAGTCTCCACCATATGAGGACGACCCTCTAATTTACAAAAGGCAAAAAGGAGGATTTAGCCGCCTCACAACATCCGCGGGAAGAAAGGGCCTGATCCTATTTTACGCTGCAAGAACCACAGGGTTACTTAACTCTAGTCTCAAACTGTGCCCGTATCTAATAACTGGCGCACACGTCGATAATGTGCGACATGATAAAATAAGCGACGAAGAAGCAGATCCGTTCTGGTCTGGCAAGCAGTTCAACAGTTTACAGTTACTTAATAACCTTTTCTTCGGCTGGACAAGTGCCTAAATCATTGGGTCCTAAACTTGTTTGAGACACGCCTCCTTTCGACCATACAAAAATTCCGCGCCCCCCTCCTCCAGTCAAGATTATTTATTGGTTGTATCGAGCAGGCTGGAATGCATTCTCGCAGCGGTCGCAGGTTTTTTATACTTAAGTACACTGATGGCGGATGGATATAAAGGGGGGCGCGCCCCTTTAAAGGTCTTTGCGCCTCCCCTGGGGGTCCCCCACTTTGGGGTTCCCAAATGGCCTAAATCAATATCGACTTTCCTCAAACTATACCTAATTATCCCCCACTCTCATCCTCTTATACAACGCGATCAGTGACTCTATCCCCATAGCAATAAATCTCAAATTGCTCCAGAGTCCGTATCGAGCGGTTCCACAACCAGCCAGCACATGCAGCTGTTTGAAGCGATGACCAGCAGCGGCCGCGCTAGCGATATCAGCAATAACCACGGCAGCAGCAACAACTCGCATATGGGTGAGTGGATGGGAAAATAGCTCTTATTGATTGCATAATAGCTATGAATTTTCCGGTTTTTCTTATGCGTCGGGTGTAACATTATGTAACTTTTATTTATTTATTAGGGACATCAACAGCTTACAGATTTCAATGTAACATTAGACACTTAACACTATGGAAAGCCAATAACAGATATCCACGCAGTAACTTAGTTTAAATTTTGTTGTTGTAACCAAGTATAAGTCCTCTTTTACATCGCGAAATGCTTTGCGCATAACCACTGGCTGATGGGGATGACTAGTGGGTTATGTGGGACTTTACACGATAGAAAGGCAGGGCATATACCAACTAAAGCCCGACGGTGTCCACCAGAGCCCAATGAATCGGGGCCGCGAATCACAAAGTTTAGGTCCTAATTCTCAAACACTATAAGATTGTTATTGGTATTAAAGGTCCATTTGCCTTATTTAAAATTAAGTATCTATGGACGAAGACGTAAGAACCGATTGAATTCAGAATGTATGAAAGTGCATGTATACTTGCAGGTTCCACAGTCTTTGGAAGTGATACCAAACCTGCCGCTAGTACTCCGTCGTTTGGCAGCACGCAGACCAAACTGAGATTTGTACCTTCGGTAGAATTTAAACTTAATTCAGGTAAGTGCTAGTTAAGTTAGTTAGACGCAACTATCTAAGATTATAGCGCAATCTATATCAGATTTTTCTGAAAATCCTTCAGATATTTAATTGCCATAAACATAATTTGTTACGCTATTCCACATTTTAATCCTATTTCTTTGTCTTAATAAGGTCTGCTATTGCTATGTCTATTATAGTGCTAACGAAACAAAATGCGATCATTGTATAAACTCCACAGGCGAGAACTCAATGTCGCCGCTATCGCCTCTCTCACCGCGCGACCCACGAGAGAGCGAGAGCGACGCCGGCAACCTCGCCGTCCGAAGCGAACCCGACCACGACAGCGAGCCAGGAGACCGCCCGCGGTTACAACGCGCTCATGGGCCTTCGAAGAAGACCTTCAAGTTCAGACGCAGCCGGAACACTAAGCCCGACGTATGTATACCGACCACCACTAGTAACCACAGCAAGGTGGTCCGCAGTGAGACAGTGAGCCGGGAGACCGCCCGCGGTTACAACGCGCTCATGGTCCTTCGAAGAAGACCTTCAAGTTCAGACGCAGTCGGAACACTAAGCCCGACGTATGTATATCGACCACCACTCGTTACCACAGCGAGGTAGTCCGTAGCGAGACCACGAAAGCGAGCCTGGAGACCGCCCGCGGTTACAACGCGCTCATGGTCCTTCGAAGAAGACCTTCAAGTTTAGACGCAGCCGGAACACTAAGCCCGACGTATGTATATCGACCTCCACTCGTAACCACAGCGAGGTAGTCCTAGCGAGACCACGACAGCGAGCCGGAAGACCGCCCGCGGTTACAGCGCGCTCATGGCCCTTCGAAGAAGACCTTCAAGTTCAGGCGCAGCCGGAACACTAAACCAGACGTATGTATACCGACCACCACTCGTAACCACAGCGAAGTGGTCCGCAGCGAAACCACCTACCGCCCGTTACGAGAGCAAGGTGGTCCGTAGCGACTGTAGCGAGACCACGACAGCGAGCCGGGAGACCGCCCGCGGTTACAACGCGCTCATGGTCCTTCGAAGAAGACCTTCAAGTTTAGACGCAGCCGAAACACTAAGCCAGACGTATGTATACCGACCACCACTCGTAACCACAGCGAGGTGGTCCGTAGCGAGACCACCACCCGCCCGTTACGAGAGCAAGGTAGTCCGTAGCGAGAACACGATAGCGAGCCGGGAGACCGCCCGCGGTTACAACGCGCGCACGGCCCTTCGAAGAAGACCTTCAAGTTTAGACGCAGCCGGAACACTAAACCAGACGTATGTTTTATTTCCATCATCGTACAGTCTAGACTTCAGGACATCGCTTGCCTCTCTAACTGACGTAACTGACATTTTGCAAAATTTTCAGGCGATTAGACAGATCGATTTGTCTTGTAAAATTAATTAAGATGGTGTAGATAACTCAGTTTCGAAAAAAATGTCAGATACGTCAGTTAGAGAGGCAAGCAACGAGGAGCACGAGAGCCTCTAATTTACCAGAAACAAATGGAAGATTTGACCTACACTCGTCACGCTGGCCAGGTGAATTGCCTACCACCAAGCCCGACGTTTGTACTGTCAGCGACTATAGTTTGTGATGTCCAAAGTAGCCAAGTTCGCAACACGTCTTTGTTACAAAAATAAGGTTGTTATATCAACTGACCACCACCCGCTCGTCACGAGAACGAGGTGGCGAGACCACGAAAGCGGGCCAGGAGACTATCGTATTTGTGCTCACCAGTGGGCGCCACTGGCAAGTAAAATCATGACGTTCGCTAAAGCCCGATCTGTGAGCACGTAGAATTTTGTCCAATGACGCCAAGCTACCCATCCTTATCGCTCGCGCGTAATTATGTTGCTGTCGCGCTTGCACACTCACTGCGGGCGCCCGTCGCACAGTTGCGACAATATAATTACGCGCGAGCGATAAGGATGGGTAGCTTGGCGTCATTGGACAAAATTCTACGTGCTCACAGACCAGACTATAGTAACTAAGACCGTGGCGCCCAGATCCTGTCGTTCACTAGTGACTAAAACAGTAGCGCGAACTGTAGACGCTGAAGCGGTAGCAGGAGTCGGACTATGATGTTTGCACTCATCAAATTAAACTGTCAAGCAAGGTCCTGCACTAGGCAGTGGCGCCATCTAGTGAAAGCGAATTCGGGAATAAGCCTTTCCAACATGTAAAAAAATTGAACAGAGACAAAATAATGCCAGGTGCAACTTAATGTGTTTTTCAAAATCTCTCATCTTTTCTCCGTAACATTCTTAGCAATGAAACAGTGACGATATAAAACTAACACATTTCGACCGGCAGATGTCACACGCGCGAATGGAATCCGACGAGTGCTCATCGCCCGGTCCAGACACCACGCCGCTCCGCCGAGTATGGTCGCAGCCGCCTCTCCTCGCACCAGCCGCCGCCAACACCGACACCTCGTATGACAGCGAGATATCGCAGACCTCGTCGACTTCCGGATACAGGCTAGCTAACACCTATCAGTAATTAGGCATAATGAGATTATGTCGTGCACGCATGATCCGTTTGGTGTTCAACTGCTGAAGTGGTTGCGTTGTGTGTATTTGCAGAATGGAGTACAGTCAATATGGGTAATAGACTAAGAGCTGATGAACGCCAGACCTACGTCATTTTATAAAAGCTGAAAGTTTGTCAGCGTATGCTCCCAATATAGGATATAATGTTGGTGAATTATGAAGTTTTGGTCATCGTGGTTTTGGCAGCTACCCTGGGCAATAATTAGAAGTAGTTTCCCCAACAGCCAGTTTTGACAGTTCCAACTCCTTGCCAGATAGTTTTTTTAGGGTTGGTGCCAAAGCCACGATGACCCAAACTTCATAATTCACCAACATTATATCCTATATTGGGAGCATATTTTATGCTGACAAACTTTCAGTTTTTATTAAATGACGTAGATCTGGCGTTCACTAGCTCTTAGTCTGTAACTTTGGCCATCAGTATAACATTGGCTCTTGGCTGTAATTGCGAATTTAGTACTTTTTCGCTTTGATTTTTCATATTTCAAACAAACTTTGCGAACATCGAGTCAAAGATACAAAGCTTATTTGAAAGAAATAAAATCGAAGTAAAAAAAACCGAAATTCGCAATATTTTTTTTTAGAGAATGTTATATTTACTACAAGTTACCCAGATTGACTAGGACATTGCAGGCTTGAAACAAACTGTCATCCGATCCATCGAAAAATAAATATTGTGTGCTTCAGAATATAGACGCAATTTTTTGGATATTGCTAGGAAGTGACAACACCTGAACGACGAAAAAGTTAACTGGGTTAAAGCGGTGACATTCTGCAACTATGACGGCAGCTCTGCGCCGATAACATAAACTTGAATAAAACCAAATGTGTACAATTCAATGTAAAGGGACGCAAGGAAATCAACCTTAAGTTAAGACATCAAAATATTGATATTGAATCATCAAATGACATGCTATTTCTTGGTATAGTCTTAAACAAGAGCTTAAATTTCTCTAGCCATGTTCAAAGAGTCTGTAATAAGATAAACAGATTTGCTTACGTCCTTCGTCGTCTGACAGTAAAAACTTCTTTAAGTGTAACGCTATCTGCATATTACGGATATGTTGCCTCAAACATCAATTATGGACTTATAATTTGGGGGAACAGCACAGACATCCAAAGAGTATTTATTGCACAAAAAAAATGTATCCGAGCTATTTGTCGAAGTGGACCGATTGACTCTTGTAGGCCACTTTTTACCAAATTACGTATTCTTACTGTTCCTAGCATGTACATTCTCGAAATATTTAAATTTGTAAGTCAACACCCTCAAATATTTCAGAGGGCAAAGGATATATACCCAAGGAACCCAAGATTCCCTGATAGACTCGCAATAGATTTTTGTCCAAAAACTTCGTTATATAAAAAAAACTGTTACTATATGTGTATAAAAATCTATAACAAAATTCCAGATAGATTTAAGAAGGGGTCAACCACTGTCATGACACGGAACTTAAAAGACTGGCTTATAGACAATTGTATATATAGTGTAAAGGAATTCCTAGACACAAAATTTGCATGCTGATATTGTTAAGCAGAATAGTAGCACTCTACCTAAATGTAACACCTAAACCATTGTACCTATTCTTTGCAAATAAATACTTTGACTTTGACTTTGACTTGCATGTCTCTATCCCTATCACAACGTTTGCAATGATCGTTTGAACTAAGCCTCTCCGGGCGCGCCATTCAACGCTTCGTTAACAACAAAACTGAAAATGGCTCTAGATTTGTAATTTTGATAAAGACAAGTTAGATTTCAAATAAAAACAAAAGATTTCGAAGTAAAATAAACATTTTAGTTAAAATTAAAATTGTCTCTACCTGTAGCGGAGAATAATGTTGTGGCAGGCCTTTGTTCAAACGATCATAGCAAATGTTGTGATAGGAATAGAGACATGCGATTTTTGGTTTTACAAAGATAATACGATAGAAAATAATACAAAGTAATAAAAACCACCGGTTATAGGGGCATTTTTTGGAGAAATTTATAAAATAACCAAAAAAACACGAATTTTTAAGCAGATTTTTTTCAAAAAGTATCATTTTTTATTATTTGTTGGCATTTTTTGTGTATTTTATGTATTTTTTTAGTATCGCCGGTTATTTAGCATTATTACTGTTTTTATTTTATCAGGATATACCGCTTAGTTTAAAAGTTATTACGTTTTCTTAACAATAAGTAATTTGAAGAAAAAAAATTCTATAAAAAATTTAAAAAAAAATCTCAAAAATTTTTTGACCTCTTTTTTGTCGATAAAAATAAGTCTAGTTTCATCTGTTTTCATATGTACACTTTAACGTGACTCACACTGTATAAAAAAAACTGTTACTATATGTGTATAAAAATCTATAACAAAATTCCAGTTAGATTTAAGAAGGGGTCAACCACTGTCATGACACGGAACTTAAAAGACTGGCTTATAGACAATTGAGAATGTTACTAGGTATGCAAAATCACTTGAAACCTATGTTACAGTTAGGCTTTTACATTTACAAATACATTAGTTTTTATTTCATTCAAAAATACCCAGTAGTTATGATTTTATAGGCATTCAAAGTTCGCTTAAATATTGAGTCCCGCCGACGGTCACGTGACCCCGCGTGACGTACATTCACAGTGGCCGCTCACTAGAAAACGGATATAAACATACTTAAATACATTTTTTTTATAAATACAAACTTATTATACATATTAACACCCAGACCCATCACAGAAATTAAAATTGAACCAAACCCAAACTTGATGCGATTGTGTCGTTTTATTGCGAATTACCTTCCAGCTCCATCATTAGACCCTGATTACTATATAGAATTAATGTACTCATCGATACAAAACGAACGAACCCAAACTCGATGGATTTAAGTCGTTTTATTATAGAGTTCCTATGGCCACCTTCCAGCTCCATCATCAGATCAGCTCCATGTCATCATAATATTGCATNNNAAATTAAAATTGAACCAAACCCAAACTTGATGCGATTGTGTCGTTTTATTGCGAATTACCTTCCAGCTCCATCATTAGACCCTGATTACTATATAGAATTAAAGTACTCATCAATACAAAACGAACGAGCCCAAACTCGATGGATTTAAGTCGTTTTATTATAGAGTTCCTATGGCCACCTTCCAGCTCCATCATCAGATCAGCTCCATGTTATCATAATATTGCATGGTCATCCAAATTACATGTGTAAGCGAAATTTCAGCTTAATCGGTTGTCTGGAAGTGGGTCTTAATTCAGCTTGCAAGATTCCACCCATACAAATTTGAGCCAGCCGCTGTAATATGACGTCACGCGCATAAAATGGCGGGCCGGCCGCCGCCCGCACCTTTAAAATTCAATATCTTGGAAAGTAATTGACGTATCGAAATAATTCTTTCACGTGTATTTTTTATTTTTAACAGAGAATACAGAAAGCTAAAAAACAAAATTAGTGAACATTCTTCATTGTATATTATAGTGTAAAGGAATTCCTAGACACAAAATTTGCATGCTGATATTGTTAAGCAGAATAGTAGCACTCTACCTAAATGTAACACCTAAACCATTGTACCTATTCTTTGCAAATAAATACTTTGACTTTGACTTTGATAAAACGGTCTGGCCTGCTGGCTGCTATATCGTTATGTGTATGTTAAATTGTTTAGCTTTATGTTATCTATCAATATCTATCACTACTACTTACCACTATTTCGGCAGTTCATTTCATTTTAACTTTAACATCATACCTTCAAGCTAAAAAAAGGTCTATAAGCAGACAGTTAATTTGTACGCAACCCTAAAAATTACATTTCGACGATATCTCTCCCCATTTCAAAATGTATTCACGGATTTTTGCAGTAGTTGTTACAATGTCCAACAAATTTCCCCAGAGAGAGCTACAGCCTCCAAGCATCAATGACAGAGTCCCCAGGCGGGTCGTTGCGGGCCGCGCTCGCGTCCCCGGACGGGGTCCACAGCGCGACGCCCCGCGCAAGCCCCGACGGTAATCCCGCCTTCGTATGTACCGCACGCTTATACGCATGTATGCTCCGCTTGCGCTCTTACTATCGCGATGGGGGACAGTAAAAGTTTGGCAATTTTTGATTGTGTATTTTGGATAAGGAACAATCCCTGGTCGAAAATATATTTTTTTTAAAATAAAGTATAGTGGAGGGAAAATATTTTATCTTGGCGCCTAATATTTTTTGCAGCCCTACTGGGACTAAGTCAAGATGCACTAGACGCCAGGGTTGTCAGAAACCACACACAAAAAATACATTAGTCTATTCAGCTCAAGGTCTACTCCTTATCAGTTTCGTGAAACAAAAGTTTATTCATATGATTCACGTGGGTGAATCCACGATTTGTGTATCGTAAACCTACATAAAGTACATAAATTACAATGTTGCTTTTACTGTTGCCTGAAACCAAACCCTATGTAGAATAACAATAAGAGGTATCAAAACTTACATAATTTATTTACTACGAGCTAACTTATTGATATGATAAGTTTTTATAAATTAATTCTAAATAAAAACTACCTATCATAAATATATCTGATCTATTTCTCATTTTTCATTACAAATTACCACTTCATGAATACCTATTCATAAGTTAATATCATTTTTGTTTACAGCTTCTCTAAGTTACGAATCGGGAACCTCATCGGCCGAACGCACAGCGCTACTCGGCGCAGCCAGCCAAAGGTCTCTTCTGCTGAGCAGCGATCTACGCGACGAAGACACATTACTTTAAAATCTCACTTATATTGAGTCCTATTCCAACATCACTAGGGAGATCTCAGCTTGACTGAGACTAGCTATGTAATCTAGAAAAGTTTACTCATGATAATCTCTCGGAAAAGCGATCAAATAATCCATACGTAGATTATACCTACCTATGCAAAGATTACGCGCCAAGAGTTAAGTGCGCCGATACACCTACAGGAGTAAAAATGATAAATTTTGCATAGTTTATAATGAGAATCAGTACTGTTGTAGAAAATT